>NW_017095648.1:0-243666 GCF_001412225.1 Nicrophorus vespilloides
ACTTGACTATATAAAAGAAAAAATGATAATTTGCGTATTTTTCTGAATTGAAATTAAGTTTGTTTTGAAAATTTCAAACTGTACTATAGTGAATCCGAACTCATTCAATCCGCACTCTATGAAGTATTGCTGTATTGATACAAAAAAAATCAGAAAATGACACATTGTTTGACAGGCATCGTCCGAAGGTTGGTACTTCCTCGATAGAGGCGCCATCTTCATGTTAACCATAAAAACTTATTGAGTGAGGTGTTATATACATGAAATAAACAGCACAAAAAGAAACTTGACTATATAAAAGAAAAAATGATAATTTGCGTATTTTGCTGAATTGAAATTTAGTTTGTTTTTAAAATTTCAAACTGTACTATAGTGAATCTGAACTAATTCAATCCGCACTCTATGAAGTATTGCTGTATTGATACAAAAAAATCAGAAAATTAAACATTCATGTTAAAAAACATCTTCGAAACACAGAAATATATAATAAATAAAGCAACAATTCATCAATTTATTCTTTTTTTGTCCTAAGTAAATAAATGTGTTAAAAGTAAGTTTTTTCTTTATATTTTAACAAAGAATCAAAAGAATTGTACTAAAAGTTTCTGAAACAATTATAAAAATTTACAAAAATTCATATAAAAAAATCATAAAATTAAATACAAAAAAACATACATTAAAGAAAGCAACATGTTATTTATTTGACTCTAAATAATGTGTCTTTTTTATAATAATTTACCAAAGTTGTTATTTCTGTAAAATTAAAAATGTAATCAAATTTTATAAACATTACTATAAAAAAATCACAACATTTAGCAATAATATTAGAAAAAGAAAGATACATCAAGAAAATCTCGACAAGTCATTAATTTTTTTCCTAAAGTTTATGTTTAATACAAATTTTTATATTTAATTGAGTTTCTTGAAAATTAAATTTATTGATAATTTCATGAATTTTATACAAGTAATCATTTTTACTTGGTTTTTCGAAATTAATAAAAATAAAGATAAACATTTTACAAAATTTCATATTATGGGTTTTGACACAATTTACAGCAATAACAAGTTAATTTTGTTTTCCAACAAACATGATTTTAGTAAAAACGTGATGATATGTGAATACTTTATTGACCATCCTCCACATGTCGGATCAATTCCACTTCAAGAATCCGTTTTCTATTTTTTTCATCTCTTTCTCGTGTATTCCTGGTTGTTTGCGAGAGCAGAGAGTATGGGTGGATGGTTTAGGTGGCAGTTTCCTCGTGGAATCAATCACGGGAATTCCGAAAAAAAAAACACCCGGCCCCTCCGCCGTTCATTTTTCTCCTCTTATTATTTCCCCGGCGACACTGTCACCGAAAATTCCGATTTTTCCAGCTGTCACAAGAATACACGACTGTCCGTGATGGATTGACAATCGTTCCGAAGCCGCCGCCGCCGCCGTTGCCGCCACCTCGCAATTTCTCAACCAAAAGATACGTCGGTTCTTCATCGAAAAAGGAAGTGCTAATATATGGCAGATATGAACACGACTTTTGCGCGTTTCCTGTTCGCTTCGAAAAGCGACTATTAACGTCGTCAGTGTTTCCCAGCGTTCCGGATCGTGACATAATATACATTTTCGCAGCTTAATTAGAATAATCAATTGTGAAACTATTATTTTAGGGTCGCCGCAAAAGTGCCGGAACGCTCACACTCATACACACTTACATACTCGTACACTCATTTATACACACACACACTAGTACACTTGATGTATGCAATTAATTCTAACATTGTCCGGAGTGCGCAATTATGCAACGGCTATTCCCAGAGTAAAACTGCACATTCAATTTATCCGTTCTGTTATTAATTGATTCCGAATATTCTGCAATGCGTCCATGAACATACATCTCTCTACACTCACACACATTCACATATCACATTTATATATGTATGAGGACGCACACATGCAGTGGCTTGCAGAAAATACGTTGCGCGGTGCGCGATTGCGGCCCTTCCGGCAATTCAGTGCGGGACGCTCCATTAGACCAAAACCCATTAATTACCTGAAGCTCACGTGCGCTAATTTCGTACCGACTTATCCGCATTGTTATTCCCCAATAACTGTTCCATAATAACAGTGGGCTGTAATCCTTGTAATGAAACTGGCGGAGCCGGTTTCACTGATGCTCAACAATTCGCTTTGAACGGTAGAAAACGCATTGCAATTAGGTAATCAAACGCGTTTACTGTGCAATTATATCATTAGTTTCATTAAGTTCATTCTTTGTCAATTCTATTTAGTTCATTAACAAAATGATTTTATTATAGTAAATAAATAAGTTTTATAAAAAAAATACATAAATAATAGGGAAATAATAAATTTATTTGCAAAAAAAAACTACATAGTGTTCATGCATCAATAAAATGGTCTTAATTAATAATAATAAAAATAATATTCAATATTTCATGAAAGATCTTAATTAGTTAATCAATTAAACAAATATTTCTTCAAATCCTTAATATACCAAATAAAGAAATAAAAATCTAATGAAATTAAATTAAAGTTTGCATATATAGAAAAAAATACTGTATTTGTCTTATATTAGAACATATGTGTTAAACTGTTGAAATCTATTCAATTTCCATTACAGTGAAGTAAACATTATATATAGATGTAATTTCGTCCTTAATTTGTTAAGGACGCTTTTTACGTGAATATATACATAAATTGTTAATCCTTGCCAACTCAGTGATTCCAAATGGAATCATTAATTTTTAAATCAATTTAAAACTGTTGGAAGCTAGATGTGAATTGAAGCTAGATGTATTTTTAACAATAGGAAATGTTAAGTAATGAAAAAAATCAGGTTTGAAGTTTTTTATGATTAAAGAAGTGCTTTTATAAAGATTTGAATTAAACAAAACTTGTTTTTTGAAAAATGGACTGGAAAGGATTAATAATACATTTTATGAATATTTTTAAACAAAATAATGAAATAATTGTCTAGGAAATCCAAGATTATATTTAATTTCTATTTGAATATATTTATTTGATTTTTTTATGGAACAGCTTCAGAAAATGTAATTATTTGTCTTGAATTAGTTTTTATATAATAATATTTTTTTAAATAAATTCATTATTTACTAACTAATAATTGTTGGATAAAAATAGGTTTTTTTGTAGATTTTGTAAAAATTTCGTTATTCAACTCACTTTCTCAAAAATTCATTCAAAATTCCTTATTTATTTTATAATCTGAAACTTTGAACAATCTAGTCTTTAGTTATTGTATAATATTGTTTTTGTATATAAGAAATATATAAACAAATGTCTATCATATACAAATTCATTTATACTTGGATACAAATATTTTTTTTGTAGATTTTAATAAAATTCAGTTATTAAACTCACATTCTCAAAAATCAATTTGTTTATTAGAAATTGTTTGTTTATTTTATAATGTGAAATTTTCAACAATCTCTTCTTTAGTTTATGTATAATATTGTTTTTGTATATAAGAAATATACAAACTAATTTCTATCATATACAAATTCAATTATTCCATTAATAACTAGTTGGACAAAAATAGTGTTTTTTTTGTAGATTTTATCAAAATTTAGTTATTCTCAAAAATCAAATTGTTCATTTTCAAAAATCTAGTCTTTAGATTTTTTTTGTAACCTTTATTTTATTCATAACCTGCCAATTTTTGGCAATGGACAAAGAAAATAAATAAAAACAGAAAATAAAATAGGCGGTGAGCGGAATGATCTCCCATCGGAAACATTCCAAATACATATAACTAACTAAATAGTAATTTGACAACTGGAACGATCCAAAATACATCTGCTCTCCGTTCGAGTGTGCGACTTTTAGTTTTTGTATAATATTGTTTTTGTATATAAGAAATATACAAACAATTGTCTATATAAATTCAATTCTTTAATAACTAATTAATAGTTGGATAAAAATAGTTTTTTTTTTGTAGATTTTAAGAAAATTTAGTTGTTAAACTCACATTCTCAAAAATCAATTTGTTCCTTAAAAAATCCTTATTTTTCTATAATGTTAAACTTTCAACATTCTAGTCTTTAGTTTATGTATAATATTGTTTTTGTATATAAGAAATATACAAACAAATTTCTGTCATATAAAAACTCATTTCATCCTTTAATAACTAACAATATTTGAATAAAAACAGTCTTTTTTGTAGATTTTATCAAAATTTAGTTATTAAACTCACATTCCCAAAAATCAATTAATCAAACCATATTTGATTCTTATGATAATTGAAAAAAAAAAATCAAGTTGTTCATTCAAAACTCCTTATTTTTCTTTTATAATGTCAAGCTTTGTCTTTAAAAATTTACTAATCTTTAAGAAAACTGAACATTGAGATAAGTAAATTTGTAAACAAACTTCCTGTTTAATAAAATAGAATAAATTAGACTTAATATATATTATCGCTTTTGCGGACGAAGATTTTTTAAAGTTAAATTTTCAATTGCTGTCTATTAGTATATTGTGACGTAATTTGTTAATATGAGCATGACCTAACATCAAAACTAAATCATAAATTCATTTCTTAATAAGCAAAGTCTCCTGTGTAAAGGATAGGGCGAATATATCCGCCATTTGTCCGCAACGGGTTAAAGTATTTAATAATATTAATTTTTAAAACGTAAATGAAATTAGTCTATATTTTGTAGAAAATTACCTAAAAGTAACATTTACTTTATATCTATTTCATTATGATTATTTTGAAATCGATTTATTTAAATTGGTTTCTTCAAAAAATTGCTTTTCTTTTTCCAGAACATGACTTCGATATAGTATTATCCAAAAAAAAAGTTATATAATCCCAAATTGTATTTTATAAGGGTAATCCTGCATCGACTTCTATTCTCCAATCGCTTTCCAAGTATCAGAAACATATTCCCTTCGTTATCTGCATTAAGGGCGCTGCAGTTTTTTGCCGAAGGCTAAAGAGGCAATCTGTTTTTAGGGGTTGTATGTGTGTGTGTGTGGAGGAAGGGAGTTTAAAGGATATAGAGAGAGAGAGAGAGATCACATAAATTAATTCCACCGGCCCTGCGGCTGATAGTTTTGCATCCCGGGATTGGTGCGTGAGAGTTCCCTTTATGCGTCCCTATAATAATCCTCGCTGGAAGGGAACCCCGGGCCCTGCGCGATAATGCTTAGATAAACTAAGATATTTAGGGTTATTACACACCATGCAGCGCGCCGTAGTTAATAGTTGGTAATATCTTGATGCGATTGATGATGTTCTCCCTCTGGCCTTCTGAACTGCGGCGCGCGCTCATCTGGACGAAGAACTAGAAGTGATTAGCAGCAGCATTAAGCATGGACATTTTTAAGACATCCTACGAGTAATTAAATGAGCACGTGCTCGGCGTACTCAGAAGCCAAGAGTGAAAACGGTGTGAGGACGAAACGAGATGAGAAAGGAACGTTGGAGAAGGGAAAGAAACTGGAAAAAAATAAGGAACCTGGAAGGAGCCACAATAAAAAAAACGGGAACTGATTGATCGAGGCTCGGGTCTTGGGTCAGTTCCTGATGGATGGAACTTCCATTCGGGTACGACAATCTCCCATTCAGTCGCAAACACGCGAAATCCCTGGTCTTGAGAAAAGATGAGAGGGAGAAGGGATCTACTAACACACACACACACACGATTTTTTTGTTATATAAAAGGAAACTGAAAAATAGGTATATGCAAAAAGGCAGCGAGATTTTCCAAAGTGACATGCGAGATGTATTAATATATTATCGCTTCAGGCACTTGCGGATTTGTAGCACTTTGCGAGTTACAGATGCGCTGAATATTAATTTCCTCTCGCGAATCATTATATAATAACTGCGATGAATAATAAATTAATAAATCAATATGTCAATCAGTCAATTCTAATTAGAAGTTTTCAAACTGAAAGTAATTTGAACGTAAATAGTTTAGATTTTCCAGAATAGGTGATATTGTAATTATTTCCAATTATATTGAATGAATATTTCAATATTCAATTTTTAATTTGGTCCATGAACTCATTCATAATGAAAATACAATTACATTAGTTTTAATTAAACACAAATATTAAACTTTTTTTTTAATATTATTAAGCTTTTCTACCACTTTGTCTTAAATATTATAGTCAACTTATAGAAAATAATTTTTTTTTTGTAATTATTAAATTAAATATATCAAAATTATCCACTAAAGTAGTTTTCATTTAAATTGAAAAACTAAAAAAAATAACATCATTTACATACAAACTGATATAAGTGAAGTTAAATCAATGCATTCACTCAAATATTAAGAACTATTTCAAGCAGCGTCGAACTGGAACCGAGCCGAAAACAGTAAACCGAAATTAACCGGAACGAAAAATTGCTGAATTGAAAAACCGGAACGGAATTTTAATTACTGTTAATTTCGATTCAATTATTGTTTTCATTAAATATTCATAAACATTCATAATCGCTTTCTTTCATGTATGTATGTATCGGTAGGTCTATAGTGAATAGATTATATAAGCAAATAATGTATAAGAGACATTAAATTGCATTTTTTCGATTTTAAATTTTAATTTCAACCGGAACTGAACCAATATTTTTAGACGAACCGAAATCTGGAACGATAAACATTTACTTGGAATGTAACCGTAAACCGGAACAAAATTAATTTCGGTTCGACTCTCTGATTTCAACTGTAAATATTATTTTAGTTTGAAAATTTTACATTAGGCTTTCATTTACAAAAAAAAAAGATTAATTAAACTCAACTAATTTCCTAAAAATGCTTTCACCAAATTTGTATTTGTGAAGTTTTCATGATTTAACTGCAAATTAATTAATTAAAAAATCACACCAAATCTTAGTTTTCTGTAAGAATAAAAATAATTTAAGATTATAACAATTTTTATAAAACTAAATTAAATGAATGAAACAAATTAAATATGAACAATTCTTATGACAATTATGAAATTAATACTTTTAATTAAAAAAAAAATTGAACAATTCAAGTTTTTTTTACATTTTTTACAAAAATTATTTAAAAAGAAATTAATATTACTTCATTAATTTATTTTTTTCAAAATTTACTTTCTTATTATTTCAACTCTCTTGACAAAATATTATTTATTGCATTAATTGTTGTGTATAAAAATCAAGAAGCGTACTTGACTCTTTTATGCAATATTGAAGAAATCATACTTAACAAAGTCACAGAAACTTGACTACTTCTCAAGGCTACTAATATCAAGATTGATAATACTAATATATTTGCTGTTGAGATATCATTAATTTCAGCACAAAATTTACGATCTTACTAAGTATATAGAAATTTCTGAGAAATTGTGTTTAAATCTGATTAAATCAACTAAAATCAGGACATCTTCCGAAATATAATCTTACGTAACTTTGGAAGGAGACTTGATAGAAGTTTTTAGAAAAGTGTGTGTTGTTAAAATAAATGTAAAATATGTTTAATGTAACATTTTCAGACAGATCATATGTATAATGTCCATAAAAACAGATTTGTTTATTAAATATCAAAAGAACTAAAAGTTATCAAATAAACATTTTAGAAGTCTTCAAGCTTAATTTGAAATCCACCAAATTCCCATATCAAAATATTTTTATTGCTATATTCAAAATTTTATTTTCTTTACCTAATTTGACTTCAAACTGTATTAAAAATGTACATAAATTATTGTATAATACATTACAGAAACTTTTTCGCACTTAGAAAATACGTCAAAGATTTACGAAATACATGAGAAAGTGCATCTAAACAAAACAAATAACTAAATTTCATTACAACTAAACATTTAATTTCTCATTTATAATTTCAAAAATGCACTTACACAATTCACTGCTACTCGTGTTAATTCGAAACGCGCATCTTCTTGTAATGAATTGGTACAAAATCAACTATCAGAATCGCTGTTGGAATTGGTTGGATTTCATATACCGCATAAAAAAGGACCGCACAAAAACAGGTTCTACTGTTTAGTAGCAATTTTAGAAGAATATTTGTAAATGTAATTTTTTTTTACTCTTAAATTAACTTGCTTATTTGACGATGCGCGTTTTCATGATCATATAAGAATTGTTTAAACGTTTTAGAACCGCTGTGATTCATCGCGACGCAGACAAAATCCATTTATCTCAAAATTTATTTAACTATGAAAAACATATTATAAGGTAACTTCTCTAAGCCAGTGTTTGCGGTCAACGAAACGTCTCTACATTTTGCAAACGTGATGCGCACACGTGTGTACTTTTAATTGAATTTCCGTCTGAAGTTTTCTATGCGATTAGTAGTTATGTAGCTTGTTTCTACCTACCTCCTCTCTCGCTCTCTCTCTTAAACTATATACATTTCTCTCTCTCGATCTCCCTCTGTGTGTGCTCACAGAGATTGAGTCGCCTCTGGGATGCCCCGAGCAACAAATTCGCAATTGGACTGTCGGTCTCCAACCGCCGTGAAATTGATCTCAAACTGTGCACCGAGTCAATTTATTAAAACCACAAACATTGCAAACTCACCCCTCGTAAAATGTTCGCATAATCATTTGCCGTGCATTCCGTTTAACGTTTTAAGATTTTTCTGCCACCCTTATTGCATCAATTCCGCCCTTGCACAATTACACAGGCAAACAAATGGCCAACATTTCGGTTTAGTTAATATCCCTAATTGCAACTCCAACATTAAAGTCAAGTTGATCACAAATTCTCTTATTTATCAACAAATTGTAGGTGAGTCAGGACAAATAACTGATTTCATAAATTTTATAAAGACCAAATAAGATATTTTTTTCTAATGAAGAAGCAGAACTATGGAATAATTTAAATAGAGTAAAGTAAGGGAGAAAAGGATGTAAAAAAACTGAAGTTAGGTGTAGCTTTTTTTCTGGGTGTAAAAGAATGAAAAGTAGGAAGATGCGGTCTAATGAAGTGTCTTGTGGGGTGGTAACGTCGTTAAAACACTCGCGCGGCTGCTTATTAGATTGCCAATTTGGCGTTTTATATTATATATAAGAGGGAGGAGAAAAGGAGATTTGCAAGCGGAATTTGATTAGTTGGATATGGAAGAGGAACAGTGGAGTGTAGGGAAGAGAAGGAAAGAGGTGGTTGTTGAGAATGAGGATGAGTAGGAAGAGAAAGCGGAGGCGGCGGTGTTTGAGGTCGTCGCCAGAATATTAAACTGTCATCGAGGCTGTTGCGACGGATGGCAACCAGCAGCAGCAAAAAGAAAGAAGAGAGGTGGCGCACGTAAATCGTGTATCCATTGGAAATGGAAAATTTGAAAGTTATTCGAGAAGGGGAATTATTAAAAGAGGGTGGATCGCAACTGAGCGAACCAAAGAGAGAGAGAGAGATAGAGAAAAAAAATGATATGAACGGAAATCCTGAGCTTTATTAAATTAATACTGGCTCGGATGATAACGATGCGACAGCTTGGGGGCATTAATTGATTTTTGTCAAAATAAGGGATTTTTTTTTTGTTTGTCTGTTTGCTTTTCTTTCTGTTTTTTTTTGGCTCCTCAAATCTGACTTTTTTAGCAGACACTGCAATATTTGAAATAAATTAAAAAATAAAAATTAATATAAAGCGTACAAACATATTTATATAAAGCAAGCAGTAATATTCAGATCATGCCTCAATATTACAAAGGAAATAGAATAAAAATGAAAATTGTCAAAACTCTCAGTGTTGTAAATTTACTATAATTATAAGTCATCCATCCACCAACTAACCATTTAAGATGTTGCTTAACTTTTGTAAACTTTGAAATTTTATTTAAAATAAGAAAATATTAAAAGCTGCAAGTGTTAACATTTATAACAATATAAATTGATTCTAATATACTGATTGGTAAAGTAAGCAACTAAGCATGTAAAATATTGCTTAACTTTTGTAAACTGTGGAACTTAATCTAAAATACGAGTTTTTTTAAGAGTTTTCCTTAATATTTGATGTTAAGTATTGAATTGTTATTATGGAAAATAGTCTTCAATTTATTGATTTGTGAAATCAACTTACTACGTATGATGCTTAATTTTTGGAAGCCAATAAATAAAATTAAGTGTTCACTTAATTCTTTAGATTTCGACTCCAATCTATTTATTTGTAAAATCATGTGAAACTTAAACTAAAATACGAGCTTATTAAGAATTTCATCTAATAATTACTGTGGAAAATAGTCTCAAATCTATTGATTTGTAAAATCATCCATAAAACAAATAACTACATAAGATATTGCTTAACTTTTGTAAGCTGTGAAACTTAAACTAAAATACTAGTTTATTAAGAATTTTACCTAATAGTCTCAAATCTATTGATTTATAAAATCATCCATGCAACAACTAACTACGTATGATGCTTAACTTTCGGAAGCTATGAAACTTTAAATAATATTAAGTTTTACTCTTAATACTGTAGAATTCGATTCCAAACTATTGATTTGTAAAATCATTCATAATAAAAATAACTACTTAAACTAAAATTCGAGTTTATTAAGAGTTTTCCCTAATAATTGATGTTAAGTATTGAATTGTTATTGTGGATCAATAGTCTCCAATCTATTGACTCATAAAATCATCCATACAACAACTTACTACGAATGATGCTTAACTTTTGGAAGCCAATAGATAACATTAAGTTTTCACTTAATACTGAAGAATTCGACTCCAATCTATTTATTTGTAAAATCATCCATAAAACAAGTAACTATGTAAGATGATGCTTAACTTTTGTAAATTGTGAAACTTAAATGAAAATACGAGTTTATTAAGAATTTTACCTAATAATTGATGTTACTTGAGTATTGAGTATAGAATTTGTTACTGCGGAAAATAGTCTCCAATCTATTGATTTGTAAAATCATCCATGCAACAACTAACAACGTATGATGCTTAACTTTCGAAAGCTATGAAACTTTAAATAATATTAAGTTTTCACTTAATACTATAGAGTTTGATTCCAAACTATTGATTTGTAAAATTATCCATAAAAAAAGTAACTGCTTAAACTAAAATTCGAGTTTATTAAGAGTTTTCCCTAATAATTGATGTTAAGTATTGAATTGTTATTGTGGAAAATAGTCTCCAATCTATTGATTCATAAAATCATCCATACGACAACTTAGTACGTATGATGCTTAACTTTTGAAAGCCAATAGATAACATTAAGTGTTCACTCAATACTGTAGAATTCGACTCCAATCTATTTATTTGTAAAATCATCCATAAAACAAGTAACTATGTAAGATAATGCTTAACTTTTGTAAGCTGTGAAACTTAAACTCAAATACGAGTTTATTAAGAATTTTACCTATTATGATGTTACTTGATGTTACTTGAGTATTGAATTGTTACTGTGGAAAACAGGCTCCAAACTATTGATTTGTAAAATCATCCATGCTCCAACTAACTACGTATGATGCTTAACTTTTGGAAGCTATGAAAACTTTAAATAATATTAAGTTTTCACATAATACTGTAGAATTCAATTCCAAACTATTCATTAGTAAAATCATCCATAAAACAAGTAACTACATAAGATGTTGCTTAACTTTTGTAAGCTGTGAAACTTAAACTAAAATGCGAGTACACAAAATATTGTCCCTAATAATTGATGTTGCTTAACTATTGTTAGTGTGAAAAATAGTCTTCAATCTATTGATTTGTAAAATAATCCATGAAACAACTAACAACGTATGATGCTTAACATTGGGAAGCTATGAAACTTTAAATAATATTAAGTTTTCACTTAATACTGTAGAATTAGATTCCAAACTATTGATTAGTAAAATCATCCATAAAACAAGTAACTACATAAGATATTGATTAACTTTTGTAAGCTGTGAAACTTAAACTAAAATTCGAGCATACAAAATGTTTTTCCTAATAATTGATGTTGCTTAACTATTGTTAGTGTGAAAAATAGTCTTCAATCTATTGATTTATAAAATCATCCATAAAACAAGTAACTACGTAAGATGATGCTTAACTTTTGTAAGCTATGTAACTTTAAATAATATTAAGTTTTCACTTAACACTGTAGAATTCGACTCCAATCTATTGATTTGTAAAATCATCCATAAAACAAGTAACTAGTTAACTTTTATAAACAGTAAAACTTAAATAATAATTGTATTTTATTAAGAGTTTCCCTAATGTTACTGTGGTAAATCTTCTCCAATCTATTGATTTGTAAAGTGATCCATCCAACAACTACTGGCACAAGATGTTGCTTTACTTTCATATAAACAAAATAGTAAATGTCTTTTTTAAATGTCTGACATTTCATCAGGTGCGAAATGTAAAATTGAGCAGAACATTGGTTTCAGTACAAAATTTATAAGGCGAAGAATTAAAGTGAATCCTTTTTACGGTTGTATTCGTGCGGCCGTTCGGTCTTGTTAGTTCTGGATGCACTTTTATTAAAGGGAAGAAAAGAAAAAAAAATAGGGGAGAGCACGCGATGCGGGCGGATAGAAAAGCTGGAATTGATAGGATTCGTGATAAGATTGGTTTCTATGTTCCATCTATTCGTTGGAGCGCGTGTGTTTGTATGGAAGGAGGCCGAATGAATGGGGAGAGAAAGGACGCGGAGGTGGAGGATGTTTATTTTTCTGCAATGGAGTCATTATTCTCGCTTTTTCCCGGGATTATTCTCCAATTTTTGCCTTTCAAAGAAGAAGGGACGCCTTAGAGCGTACGTCTTTGCAAACTCTCTTTCTCTCTCTCTCTCTACATCTTAGTTTACTCTACTTTATTGCCTTTTGCAAAATGCAAAATTTACTCGCCCTTCCACCTTTTCTTCCATCCTATCATCCGTTCTACTCTCTCTCACCCTCTTTCTCTCTATTTCTTACTCTTTTTTTTTGTTCTCTTTTCATCACATCCGCTTTACGAAATCTAGGTTATAACTTCTAGTGCCATTTACGTCGAGCGTCGTTAACATTTCGTTTGACATTTTCAGGAGAGTTCAGCCGGCTATGAAGAAACACGTCTTTCCATAAATCTAGTCTAACCGACATCACCACAAACATAACTACTGCTCAATACTGTAAACATTTTAAAAATTCATCTGTTTTCCCATTCGATATTAGTGAAATTTATTAATTATTAGTTTATTTAAACAAAAATAACTGTTTAAAGTAAAAATAAAAAATCCTTGACCTTTAATTATTGGTGCATGCGCCAGGGAATAAAAGTTTATATAACTTTAAGTTCATAATGTATAAAATTGGTTGTGAAAATGCAACAGTCTCATTTAATGAATTATCTAAAATACTGGCGTTTCCTCATATATAATAAATACTTTTCTTTCGAGTTATTAAAGATCATAAATTACACTTGAACCAACTAATATACGACTGTGAGAAGGGAGGAAGATTTCCCTAAGAATCTGATGGTCTATGAAATTGGACTCTCTCTGATGAATCTAATTTATAGTGATTTCCACCCCAATCTCATATTCACACCAACTTATCGAAGTGTCCGACGAAAGCTGAAATATTTATTATATGTTTTCTCGCATTTTCGAAACTAAAAAAAAGTTTTTGGCACGCTGGAAAAGCGACAGCGACACTTCTTCCGCCCCCAGAAATGTATGCTGTTGTGGTCGAATGCATCTCCTTTGTTCGCCAATAGGAAAAGACATAAATACAACGTCTGTAGTTTCGGGAAATGGATGAGACAGGGCGAGGAAAACAACGTAGAAAGAGAGACATTTGTATCACGGATGATTCGAACACTTTGCACACACGCAAAAACAACACTCGATTTTCACCCCCTTCTTCACAATTTTCTTTTATCCTCAACGTCTGCGTGTTTTCAATTAAACTTTCCGGCATTTTTCAGCCTTGTCCGAACCGCCTTTCCGTCATCCCCGAAAAGTATACCGGTTTTATTTATTTTTTTGTTTCCCCATTCGTTTGTTCTCCTTTCGCTTGAATAATAGATTTTCCTATTACGCGCGTCCACCCACACCCCACCACCGCACTCACCAAATGCGTTGTACGGCGTGGAAACAAAGAAATCCAATTTGTTCGGAAACCGAAAAACTCGATCCGCGAATAACAAATTTTGCACTTTGCCGAATTGCGATGGGATTCCATATTTAAGAAGGATGATGTAATATCCGGAAGGAAACGATAAAATGAGTGGCATGTGCGAACGTTGTATTACTTGGATGGAAGAGAGGGGTACGGGTTTGGTTGGATCGAAATTGCCGAGTCTAGTTTATTTAATTGGCTGTTTAATGCAACATAGTGAATGCGCCTGGTTTCTGTCCTAATAAGATTTCATTCTCGTTTCTGGGAATGGAAGTTCGCCGCTAGCGCTCCGGAGGCTTACGTTTGACAATAATAAGACAATGTATATGAAGAAGAAACAAGTGAACCTTTATCTTTGATGAGGAAGAGTTCGCGGGGAGGAGAAGGTTGACAATTTCCGCCCCTCCGAAGACGTTGTCATCCTTGCAGCAAACACATAACATGCCCTTAATTTGATTCCGCCTGGAAATACTTACAGCCATGTCAAAGAACCAATTAGCGTTCGTCATCTTTTTTTTTTATTCTCTTCTGTTTTTTTTTTCACGAAAGACAACGCAACGCAGTTTCTTTGCAATTATTTTACATCTTCATCTCTTTCGACTGTTGCTGTTTTTTTATTATGTTTGCTGGGGGTTGTGGTGATTTTTTTTAGGGCGGTGATGAGTTTAGCATTTGCAGTTGGCTGTGCAGTCTGTGCTGCTTTTCCTACCCATTCCAAATGTCAGTCAGGCTGAGCTGACAACACGCGAGGCCGACTGCCACTCACAGTCAAAGCACTGAGTTGTGTACGTACAGTTAGTTGTTCGTATATGAGCCACGAAGGCCCGTTCGTCTATCCAGCTGCATGCATATTACAATACAGTTTTTTATTCCTTTAATAGAGTTGCCAACCGAAGGGCTGTATTTAGTCTTGGGGAGGAGGAGGGCTTCTTTGGTTGCACGCTCCTACAATTTTTTGACCGAACAGCCAGAAACCCATTTGCGACCCATCAAACTGTGCCAATCAAACTGCACGCAAGGCAACTCCGATGTCTCATGCTAAACAAATTAACTATCTTCGCAGATTGCACCTCAAAACTTTTTACATCTCAACTATACAATTTACGAAACAAATCAAAATTCACCTATACAATCTTTTTTTAATATTTATTTATGATTAGCATCATGACTCATACTAAAGAAATTAACTATATTTGATTGTAAATACAACTTTACAACTATCTTATTTAAAAAACAATCAAAATGTTGTTGTTTTGTGATTTATTTCTAATTTTGTTTTAATAAATTTTCTATTTTAATCTGAAACTTTCTTTTAATTTAAATAATTTTCAAAGTTTTCAAACTAATTAAATTAAGTAAAATTTTTATACTTTTTATTTCACATTATTCTTTGATTGCAATTTATTTTTTATTTCTTATGTTTTGTCCATATTTTAATATTCCAACATATACCTGTTTTGTCTCTGTCGTTGATAATTTGTTTATGTATTTACATAGTAATTTCTGTTTTGTTGCTGATTTGTTTCAATTTGTAGCTCTTTTGTTTCAATGTCATGGCTGACTTATTTCTATTTTCCACTCTTTCATTTGCATTTTGTAGTTGATTTGTTTATTTTTTTGCTGTTTTATCGCTCATTTTTGTTATAACTTATCGTACTTGTCTGCATAATAATTTCCATTGTTTCTTATTTTTTAAATATTCCTAAAATGTAAAGTACCAACACATGTACTAAATGATTTTATAAAATTAAATGTACAATAGATAAAATTTACAAAGAAAGAATCCTCCAATGAAATCTTTCAATTCATGATCGATATTTTGGAGATAAACTAATCAATCAAAAAAAACTATTGATTTGTCCATCTGTTAAATCACAGATTATGTATAAAATAGGTTACGATTGAGTGAACATTGATATCGCTTTATCAACGGGAAATCATAAGATGCACGTTTCACGTTACAATGGACAGTTGTGAAAATGCTGCTGCACTAGATCCTTCTGATATTTGTGGCCACCGCCGCAAATGGGGCCAGAATTTTGGGTGTTTTCCCATTTCCAAGCCACAGTCACACGATCCTTGGTTCGGCGCTCCTCAGGGAATTAGCTTCGAGGGGACACGAGGTCACCATGATCTCCCCATTTCCGTTGAAAGATCCACCACCGAATTACAATGATGTCCACCTCGAGGGACTGCTGGAAATGCGGAACGAACGAATGAAGGAATACATGAATCCCAACTGCAGCGCCTTCTCTAAGATCGGATACACTTACGAACTTCTGCAAATAATGAACGATGCCGTCCTTGAGAACAAGAATCTTCAGGACTTTCTGGCTACAAACCGAAATTCGATGTTGCCATCCAGATGTGGGCTCTGAATGAAGCGCTTCTGGGAATTGCGGATGCAGTGAACGCAACGCCGATTGCGTTTAGCGTTATTGGGGGTAGTTCTGTCCTCAACTACGTCTTCGGAAACCCCAGTCCGTATGCCTATGTTCCGCACATCACAACTACTTTCAAAGATTCCATGTCGTTTTGGCAAAGAGTGGTGAATACGCTGGTAGCTCTCCTTGGTGATATGGTTTCGTATATCCTGTTGATGCCTTATCAGAAGAGTATTCTTCAGAAGCATTTTCCCGGTGCTCCACCTTTGGAAGAGCTTCTAGACAACGTTGATTTGGCTCTAGTGAACTCTCATTTCATAACAGAAACGCCACGACCATACCTAACTAATTCTATACAAATCGGCGGATTTCATCTGCACGAGAAGCAACATCTACCCGAAGATCTTCAAACATACTTCAATGAATCCAAGCACGGTGTCATCTACTTCAGCCTAGGTACAAACGTCAAGAGCGAGGAATTAAAGCCCTCTACGATGGAAGGTATTCTCCGCGCTTTCTCCAAAAGTAAATACAACATTCTTTGGAAATTCGATGGAAAGCTTCCCTATAACCCGAAGAACGTTAAAATCGCGAAATGGCTTCCACAAAAAGCCATTTTATCTCATCCCAAGACTGTAGCCTTCATCACACACGGAGGTTTCGGCAGCATCACCGAAGCCATCTTCCACGGAGTGCCCATGATCGCGATTCCGTTCTTCGGTGACCAACAGAAAAATGTCGCCGAAACCGCGCAACGCGGATTTGCAATACAACTTGAACTAGAAGATATCTCCGAGGAATCTTTGAGCACGTCTATGGAGGAAATCACTGGTAATTCCGTGTACCGTGACCGCATCAGATCTGCTTCAGATATTTTTAAGAATCAACCGATGAATCCCATGGAAAAGGCTGTATTCTGGGTAGAACACTTTGTCAAGCACAAAGGGGCAAAACACATGAAGATCAGAAAGATGCCCTGGTACCAATACATGCTGCTCGATGTCTTCGCTTTCATCCTCACAATTTTATCAGTATTTTTCCTATTCATTTACTTAGTAATTAAATTGATTTCTTCTCTCATCAAACGAAAACTTAAAGTACAATAATTAAATCAAATCATCATTCATAATCATTTTCATTACATGTCATACTAAAGTCTATAGCTTATATTGTAACTATTGAATGTTTTATAATTTTCAATTAAATCCTAATAAATCATTATAAAAATATTCAAAAAATCAATAATTAATCATCGTTTTTTTTTAATTTATTGTATGTATTAGTTTATATTAAAATTTGTAATATATTAATTATTTCTTCAATTTTAATCTCAATCTTTCTCATTCTAGAGCGAATCTTTTTTTTTTAAGTTATACAGCATTTTCTTTTGATGCTCATTTTTTTAAATATGCCTACATTTTTAAGTACAAACACATGTACGAATGTTTTAATAAAATTAAAATAGAATTAATAAAAAAAATAAAACAGATCAGATTTATAAAGAAACAATAAACCTGCAATTTAATTTTTCATTATTCAAGGAAGATGCATATTCTGGAGATAAACTAATCAATCAATATTATTACAAATATATAAATTCATTCATTTGTCCGCCTGTTAAATTACAAATTACATATAAAAGTGGATAGTTGAGAGCAGTGGCGGATTATCCATTAAGGCAATGAAACACGTGTCTAGGGGCCTCGGGCTTTAGAAGCCCCGAACTAAGATATTTTCCTATAGTATTTAAAATAGATGTTTTTTTTTTTAATTTTTTGGGGGCCTTTAAATATAATATGCTTAGGGACCCCAACTATCCTTAATCCGCCACTGGTAGCGAACAAATTGCTTTAGCTTTATCAGCGCGAGGTCATGAGTTGCACGTTCCTTGTTTCAACGGACAGTCGTGAAAATGCTGCTGCACTCGATCCTTCTGATATTTGCGGCCACCGCCGCAAGTGGGGCCAGAATTTTGGGTGTCTTCGCATTTCCAAGCCATAGCCATGCAATCCTTGGTTCGGCGCTCCTCAGGGAATTAGCCTCGAGGGGACACGAAGTCACCATGATCTCTCCATTTCCGTTGAAAAATCCACCACCGAATTACAATGATGTTCACCTCGACGGACTGGTAGAAATGCGGAACGAACGCTTGAAGGAATTCATGAGTCCCAACTGCAGCTCCTTCTCGAAGATCGGATACACTTACGAACTTCTACGAATATTGAACGATGACGTCCTTGAGAACAAGAATCTTCAGGACTTTCTGGCTACAAAACCGAAATTCGATGTTGCCATCCAGATGTGGGCTCTGAACGAAGCGCTTCTAGGAATTTCGAATGCAGTGAACGCAACGTCGATTGCGTTCAGTGTTATTGGAGGTAGTGCTATGCTCAACTACGTCTTCGGAAACCCCAGTCCGTATGCCTATGTTCCCCACTTCACAACTACTTTCAAAGATTCCATGTTGTTTTGGCAAAGGGTGGTGAATACGCTGGTAGCTCTCCTTGGTGATGTGATTTCGTATATCCTGTTGATGCCTTATCAGAAGAGTATTCTTCAGAAGCATTTTCCCGTTGCTCCACCTTTGGAAGAGCTTCTAGACAACGTTGATTTGGCTCTAGTGAATTCTCATTTCATAACAGAAATGCCACGACCATACCTACCTAATTCCATACAAATCGGCGGTTTCCATCTGCACGAGAAGCAACATTTACCAGAAGATCTTCAAACATACTTCAACGAATCCAAACACGGTGTCTTCTACTTCAGCCTAGGTACAAACATCAAGAGCGAGGAATTAAACCCCTCTACGATGGAAGGTATTCTCCGTGCTTTCTCTAAAAGCAAATACGACGTTCTTTGGAAATTCGATGGAAAGCTTCTCTATAACCCGAAGAACGTTAAAACTGCCAAGTGGCTTCCACAAAAAGGTATTTTAGCTCATCCCAAGACTGTAGCCTTCATCACACACGGAGGTTTCGGCAGCATCACCGAAGCCATCTTCCACGGAGTGCCCATGATCGCGATTCCGTTCTTCGGTGACCAACAGAAAAACGTCGCCGAAACCGCGCAACGCGGATTTGCAATACAACTTCAACTAAAAGATATCTCCGAGGAAACTTTGAGCACGACTATGGAGGAAATCAGTGGTAATTCCGTGTACCGTGACCGCATCAGATCGGCTTCAGATATTTTCAAGAATCAACCGATGAATCCCATGGAAAAGGCTGTATTCTGGGTAGAACACATTGTCAAGCACAAAGGGGCGAAACACATGAAGATCAAAAAGATGCCCTGGTACCAATACATGCTGCTCGACGTCTTCGCTTTCATCCTCACAATTTTATCAGTATTTTTCCTATTCATTTACTTAGTAATTAAATTGATTTCTTCTCTCATCAAACGAAAAGTTAAAATACAATAATTAAATCAAATCCATCAAATCATCATTCGTTCCTCACATTTAATACTAAAGCTTTTATCTTATATTGTAACTATTAAATATTTTATAATTTTCAATGAAATCCTAATAAATCATTACAAAAATATACAAAATCAATAATTTATTATCGTTCTTTTTTAAATTTATTATATGTATTAATTAATAGTAAAATTTGTAATATATTAAATATCTCTTCTATTTTAATCCAAATCTTCCTTATTCGAAAGTTTACACAATTGTCTACAATTGATATTTCCTAAAAGTATCATTTTTCAAAAATATACAGTAATAGTTTGACTATTTTTTGTTTCACCGATATTATATTTATATAATTTCTTTTTATGCTCATTTTTTTATATATACCTAAATGTTTTAGTTCCAACACATATACGAATGATATAATAAAATTAAAAGTAAAAAAGATAAGATTTATAAATAAATAAGAATCCAATTCAATTCAATTCAATTTTTCATAATTCAAGTTTAATCCATACATTGGAGATAATTCATCAATATTATTATAAATACATAAATTGATATCACTTTATCGGGGCTAGGTCATAAGTTGCACTTCCCATGTTTCAATACACAGTCGTGAAAATGCTTCTGCGCTCGATCCTTCTGATATTTGCGGCCACAGCCGCAAATGGGGCCAGAATCTTGGGTGTCTTTCCATTTCCAAGCCGCAGCCACACGATCCTTGGTTCGGCGCTCCTTAGGGAATTAGCCTCGAGAGGACACGAAGTCACCATGATCTCTCCATTTCCGTTGAAAAATCCACCACCGAATTACAATGATGTTTACCTCGACGGACTGCTGGAAATGCGGAACGAACGCATGAAGGTATTCATGAGTCCCAACAGCAGCACCCTCTCCAAGATAGGATACACTTACGACATTCTACGAATATTGAACGATGCCGTCATTGAAAACAAGAATCTTCAGGACTTTCTTGCTACAAAACCGAAATTCGATGTTGCCGTCCAGATGCTGTTTATGAACGAAGCGCTTCTGGGAATTGCGGATGCAGTGAACGCAACGCCGATTGCGTTCAGCCTTATTGGAGGTAATGCTATTCTCAACTACTTCCATGGAAACCCCAGTCCGTATGCCTATGTTCCGCACGTAGCAACTACATTCAAAGATTCCATGTCGTTTTGGCAAAGAGTGCTGAACACGTTGGTAGCTCTACTTGGTGATATGTTTGCGTATTTACTGATGGTGCCTTATCAGAAGAGTATTCTTCAGAAACATTTTCCCAATGCTCCACCTTTCGAAGAGCTTCTAGACAACGTTGATTTGACACTGGTGAACTCTCATTTCATGACAGAAACGCCCCGACCATACTTAACTAATTTCATACAAATCGGAGGATTTCATCTGCACGAGAAGCAACATCTACCGGATGATCTTCAAACATACTTCAACGGATCCAAGCATGGCGTCATCTACTTCAGCCTTGGTACAAACGTCAAATGCGAGGAACTGAAGCCATCCACTATAGAAAGTATTTTACACGCATTCTCCAAAACGAAATATGACGTTCTTTGGAAATTTGATGGAACTCTTCCATACAACCCGAAGAACGTTAAAATCTCAAAATGGCTTCCGCAAAAAGCCATTTTAGCGCATCCCAAGACTGTGGCCTTCATCACGCACGGAGGATTCGGCAGCATCACCGAAGCCATCTTCCACGGAGTACCCATGATCGTGATTCCGTTCTTCGCGGATCAGCAGAAAAACGGCGAAGGAAGCGCGCAACACGGATTTGCAATACAACTTCAACTTAAAGATATATCCGAGATATCTTTGAGCACGGCTATAGAGGAAATCACAGGTAATTCTATGTACCGTGACCGTATCAGATCGGCATCAGATATTTTCAAGAATCAACCGATGAATCCCATGGAAAAGGCTGTATTCTGGGTAGAACACATTGTCAAGCACAAAGGGGCGAAACACATGAAGATCAAAAAGATGCCCTGGTACCAATACATGCTGCTCGACGTCTTCGCTTTCATCCTCACAATTTTATCAGTATTTTTCCTATTCATTTACTTAGTAATTAAATTGATTTCTTCTCTCATCAAACGAAAAGTTAAAATACAATAATTACAATAAATCATCATTTACAATTATTATCGTTTCTCATATTTAATATTAAAGTTTATATCATATAATTAATTAAATAAATAATTACTAAAAAAGCATTAGTTATTACTGTCCAATATTATAAAATTTAAAAAACATAAATCTTTATAAAAATCGTCGAAAATACTAGAAAATGTTTATTATTTACGTTTATCAACAAATTAAAGTCGCCAAATAATTAGTGGATTGAAATGAATAATACAAAAAAAAATAATATATCACAATTTTGAATCTCAATATTGTACACGATTCAGGCACTTCAGTAAAGTGTGTTGCCTAAATGATGAAGATTGTATCGTAAAGTCACGTAAATTTAAAGTCCAAGGCCAATCGTCTATGATTTAATTGAAGTGAGAAGCATGTGCAGACAGAAATATCTTCGTCGTTGTTATTAATGTTCATTTAGCATTTCTTAAACAAACCAGCATTGTTATTTAAAACGTAGTATCAAATTAACTGATTAAACAAATTACAACAAATGTAGTCTTCACTTGAGACGCTGATATAGAGTGATTTTTTGTTTATATATTTTTGCTTCAACCTATTTCTTTTACAGAATATTCAAATATCAATTTTGTTGCATGCTGTTTTTCGCGTAGTTAGGAGTAAATACGTACATAAGTAGTGCGTTCGGCTTATCTCGTTACTCGTCTATTATCGGTGTATAATTATATAATACTAGAAAACAGTGAGAGTGTTATTGAGAACGCAATGGATGTTATAAAATCAGCTCTACTATTGTTACTCGTTGTGACGACCTTATGCAATGGGGCGAAGATTCTTGGCGTCTTTCCGCATCCTTCGAAAAGCAGCTTCCTTTTGGGTAAAACCTTGATGAAAGAGTTAGCGGTGCGAGGCCACGAGGTCACGATGATCTCGCCGTTTCCGTTAGAGAAACCAGTGAAGAACTACACTGACGTGACCATGCGCAGGGTGATGGAATGGAAGTACGAGGTCATGAAAGAGATCGGTGATCCGGATTTGGGAATTGTAAGGAAATTGATAGCGTTCTACGGAACACTACCTAAAGCCGTGGAGATGATTTACGAAGAGCCGGAGTTGATAGAGTTGCTGAAATCTGGAAAGAAATTCGACGTGGCCATCAACATGATGGGATACACGGAGGCTGTGCTTGGAATCGGTCATCTTCTGAACGCCACGAACATTGCTTTCAGTATAATGGGTGGAATGCCCATCTACAATTACCATTCGGGCATTCCGTCGCCGTACGCGTACGTCCCGAACACGTTTTACATTTACAATGATAAAATGACTTTCCTGCAGCGCGTCATGAACACCATCTTCAGCCTAAGTTTCAATCTGATGATCCACTTCAGCCATTACCCAAAGCAACGAGAAACGCTTAAGAAATACCATCCTACTTTAGAGCTGGATGATTTGATTCGAGACGTCGATCTCTACTTACTGAATTCGCATTTCGCCACCGAAAGTCCACGACCTCATCTAACTAATACCATACAAATAGGAGGATACCATCTGCACGAGAAGGAGGAATTACCGGTTGAATTTCGACGATTCATGGATGGTTCCAAGCACGGCGTCATCCTCTTCAGCTTAGGCACTAACATCCAGAGCGCCAATTTAAAACCAGAAACTATCCAGAGCTTCATCGACGCCTTCTCCAAATCCAAATACACATTCTTAATGAAATACGAAAAGGACCTTCCGAATCTTCCGAAAAACATCATGATCAGTAAATGGTTACCGCAGAAAGCCATCCTCGAACATCGCAACTGTAAAGCCTTCATCATGCACGGTGGTTTGGGCGGCATCGCCGAAGCCGTCTTCAGCGGCGTTCCAATGGTTGCGATTCCATTCTTCAATGATCAACGAAAGAACGTTGCCGAAGGTCTGGATTTTGGATACATGATCCAATTGGACTTTACGAATATGACGGAGGAAATCGTGACGGATGCCATTGCCGAGATCATTGAGAACCCCAAGTACAAGAACGCAGCGAAATTCCGATCGGACATCTACAGGAACCAGGAAATCGATCCGATGGATAAAGCCATATTCTGGATTGAGCATGTTATCAAACATCGAGGTGCTAAACACATGAAACCGATGGTCACGCAATTAGCATGGTACCAATACCTGTTGATGGACGTTTTCGGATTTCTCTTTGTTATTCTAATGATCTCTTTAACTCTAATCTACGTCACTGTTAAAACATTAATCAATCTCTGCAGAAAATCCTCGAATAAATTAAAATCTATGTAAATAAAATTTAATTTAAAGTTTAATAAAAAACTCAAATTTATATTAAAAATCCTTGCAATAAGTTTCTCGTTATCAGCAAAAACAAGGTGTGAAGACCTTACTAGCCCGGTAGAATTCCATGCATTTCATTTATTTACTTTGAAAATGTTGACAACTTATTCTACGTTTCTCACGAGATTAGTCATATATCAATATTCAATGGCGCAGGTAAAATGTTAAACACACAATTGCATCATTGAATCAACATCATTAACACGTATATATGAAAAAAAAATCTTTTGAATTGCAAATTAGTATCAAATTTTATCCATCCTCATCTGAGATTATAATCGCGTATGGCCTAATTTTTAACATTTGATTGATAATATCTAAATTTATTTATCGTCGTAATTAAAAAATTGATAACAATTCATAAGCATATTTGTTTACAGGAAAAAAACGAGAAACTTAACAACTTCAAAATCCACTCAACAACCAAACGTTTATCCTGTCTATGCTATAACGTAGATTATTTGATATGTTCGATTAGATTTATAGAGATATGACCGTTTCCAGGTGTGCATTTTTGGTCTGTAAATTAATGTATTTGAATTTTATACGAACTTCACTAATGAACACTCATTGTCTTGCTTTTTCAATTTTGACCATTTTTATCTTGAAAATATTGCACTTCAACATTGTCATATTCCTTCCAATTAACACTAATTTATGAAGTTTTTCATGTGAACCTTTATAATTATTTTTAAATCCATCATCAAGGTAATCTTATCACCGACTTCCTTAACCAACCACTTCAGATTACACAATCCATTTATTACAAACAAACAAATACAACACAATTTTTATATTCCTATAGATTTTTCATTACTGCAGACAGTTTATTTTTTTAAATTAATTTAACTGGAGTCACACTGGCATTGAGTTATGTAGTTTCTAATATTAATGGTATGCGCTTTGTATTTTATTTTATTTTATTTTTGGTTCATTTGTTGCGATAGCGACTACTTAAGATTAAGGTGGAATTTAAATAATAAAAAAAGTCACGAATTGGCATGCTGATCAATGACTAAATTTCAGTTCCTATTGACGGTTAACTCTGCAAGTTCGTACTTGTTTCTACAACGTAAATAAACATTTCACAATAGAAGGAAGAACTTTCATCAGAATATTTGGTTGATTAAATATAGTGCAAAGAAATGGTTTCATATAAATGATAAGTTATAAAGAGTGTTTTATTGTATTTAATGATTGTATTGGTGTAGTTGGTGGTATATTTGCACCTTTCTTTTATTAGTGTTGCATTTGTCGTTTGTCTTATTGCATTTGCGGTATTCATTGATATCATTCGATTGTGATTTTCTTGATAATGTAATCAGGAGTAAATGTCAATTGGCAAATGTTTATCAACAATTCGGTTGGTCGTTTCCTTTAAAAGAGGATGCTCGACGGATTCAGCTATTAGTCACTTGACATCATCGAAACGATGAAATTGTTCAGCAAAATTGCTATTGCACTTCTTGTGATCTTCTTGGGTGAACACTGCAATGGTGCCAAGATCCTCGGCGTTTTTCCTTACCCCTCTAAGAGTCACCACATCTTGGGGAAGACGCTCCTGAAGGAGCTGGCAAACAGAGGTCACGAAGTCACTATGATCTCGGCGTTTCCTCTCAAAGATCCTCCGAAGAACTACAAAGATGTTACTCTGCACCGGGTCATGGAATGGAAGTACCAGATGATGAAGAAGATTGCGAATCCGAATATAAGTGTACCACGAAAATTACACATTTTCAACGAGGCGCTGCCCGACGTGGTGAGGACTGCCTTCGAGGAGGTGGAACTTGTGGAATTCTTAAATTCTGGTCAGAAATTTGACGTTGCCATAACCGAGGCCATCACTGAAGCGAGTCTGGCAATTGGTCACCTGGTCAACGCTACCAATGTTGTCTTCAGCATAATGGGAGGATTGCCAATTTACAATTACCATACGGGCATCCCCACGCCATACGCGTACGTCCCAAGCACGTTTTATATCTACAACGACAAGATGACGTTCTACCAGCGCCTCGTGAACTCAATCGTCAGCTTCGGATTGCAGATCATGATACACTTTAAGTACTACCCTAATCAAGTTAACGTTCTCAAAGAATATTATCCGAATCTTTCCTTGGATGACATCATCCGCGACGTCGATCTTTACCTGATCAATTCGCATTATGCAACCGAAAGTCCAAGACCGCATCTAACCAACACCGTCCAAATAGGTGGATTCCATTTGCACGAAAAGGAAGAATTGCCGGCTGACATCCGTAGCTTCATAGATGGATCCAAGCACGGCGTGATCCTCTTCAGTTTAGGAACGAACATCCAGAGCGCCAAGCTGAAACGTGAAACGATCCAACAGTTCATCTCTGCATTTTCCAAATCAAAGTACGATTTCCTGATGAAATTCGAAGACGATCTACCTGATCTCCCGAAGAACATCAAAATCAGCAGTTGGTTACCTCAAAAGGCCATCCTCGAACATTCCGCTACCAAAGCGTTCATCACGCACGGTGGACTCGGAAGCATCGCCGAGTCCGTTTACTTCGGCGTTCCGATCATCGCTATACCATTCTTCGGAGATCAGAAAAAGAACGTTGCAGATAGCTTGGAATTCGGGTTCGCAATCGAGTTGAATATAGCGACGATTACCGAATCACAGATAACCGATGCCATAGAGAGGATCACTACAGATCCGAAATATTTGGAAAAAGCTCAATTCCGATCGGACATTTACAGAAATCAAGAGATGGATCCCATGGAGAAGGCTGTATTTTGGATCGAGCACGTAGCAAAGCACAGAGGCGCCAAGCACATCAAACCGATGGCATCCGAGCTCAAGTGGTACCAGTACATGCTGCTGGACGTGATGGCTTTACTAATCGCAGTACTCGCAATTATTTTAGTCGCAGTTAATTACGCAGTTGCGTCACTCAAACAGTTTCTGTGCAAGAAGACTGCAAAAATAAAAACTCGATGATGATGACAAGCGTTTAATAAAAACAAAATCAATCATCCATTTTATTTATAGCTTATTACCTAATCTTACCAAAATTACGTATCTATGCGTACGTTTATTATTTTGTTTTTATGTAATGCTGTTTCCATGCAACTTGACCTTCACCCCACCTTCCGCGTTCGAAATCATTCGCTCGTTTATTCACCTCTCTTTGCATACATGGCAATTGAGTAGCGGTTTTCTAAACAAATCTTTCGTGTATTTTTTTTATACGAGACGTTCGGCTCGGAAGATTCGTATAATATATATGATTATGTGTGCGTGTGTAGTTGGAAGCATAGATAGGAATCGGCAGTTGGCCTTGATTGGTGGCATGTATCAATAGCTTATCGTGCTAATTAAACATTGTACAGCTCTCCTCTTTTTCACGCTACTCTCTATTCTCTAGTCGTGCGACAGCAGCAGTTGAATTCGGTATGGCTAAAGTCGCGCTCGTGTTCTTCCTTCTCGCCGCGGCCTTGGCCTGCGGTGACGCAGCCAAAATCTTGGGCATGTTCGCGTTCCCATCGCAAAGCCACCACATCCTCGGCAAGGCCCTGATGAAGGAGCTGGCGGCCAGGGGTCATCAGGTTACAATGGTTTCGCCCTTCCCCTTCAAGACTCCGCCAAAGAATTACAGGGACGTTACGCTGCACAACATGTTGGCATGGAAGCAATCCGCAATGAAGAAGATCTCGAATCCGAACATCGGCTTAATTCAGAAGCAGGCTATCTTCCACGAGAGTCTCCCCGATTTGACTCGCGCCTTCTTCGAGGAGAAGGAATTGCAGCAGCTGCTTAAATCTGGCGAGAAGTTCGATCTGGCCATCAACATGATGGGATACACCGAGGCCGTCCTCGCCGTCGGTCACCTGTTGAACGCCACCAACATTGGTTTCAGTATCATGGGTGGAATGCCAATCTTCAACTACCACACGGCCATCCCGTCTCCACATGCTTACGTCCCAGCCACTTTTTACTACTACAGCGATAAAATGACCTTTTTCGAACGTGTCATCAACACCCTCTTCAGCATCGGCTTCGAAATGATGATCCACTTCAAGCATTACCCGAACCAGAGAGCCGTTGTCAAAGAGTACTACCCTGAATTGTGCTTGGACAAGATCATGAAGGACGTCGATCTTCATCTCATCACCTCCCATCACGCAACCGAAAGTCCCAGACCCCATTTAACCAACACCATCCAAATCGGCGGATTCCACCTGTACGATCGCGAGGAACTTCCTGCCGACCTCAAACAGTTCATGGACAAATCCAAGCACGGCGTCATCTTCTTCAGCCTCGGCTCGAACATAAAGACCGCCGAACTTAAGGGCGACGTTATGCAACAGTTCATCAAAGCCTTCTCCAACTCCAAGTACGATTTCCTGATGAAGTACGAAAAGGACCTCCCGAATCTCCCGAAGAACATCAAGATCAGCAGCTGGCTGCCGCAGAAGGCCATCCTCGAACATCCCAAATGCAAAGTATTCATCACCCACGGTGGACTCGGCAGCATCGCCGAATCCATCCACAACGGTGTACCGATGATCGCCATCCCGTTCTTCGGAGACCAAAGGAAGAACGTCGCAGACAGCATTGATTTCGGTTACGCTCTCCAATTGGAAATCACCAACATCACCGAGCGCATCGTCACCGACGCTATTAAGGAAGTCACCGAGAACCCGAGCTACTTGAAAGCAGCCAAATTCCGTTCGGACATATACAGGAACCAAGAGATGAACCCCATGGACAAGGCCGTATTCTGGGTGGAACACGTCATCAAGCACGGCGGCGCTAAGCACATGAAATCGATGGCCACCGAACTCAAATGGTACCAGTACATGCTTCTCGACGTATTCGCCTTCTTGGGTGCCATACTCTTGATCGCTTTCGGTCTCATCTACTTCACATTAAAGAAAATCGCCTGTTGCATCTGCAAGAAGCAATGTAAAAAGGCACCGACCAACTCCAAGAAGGTCAAGAAAAATTAGAACCTAATTACATTTCGTTATTTTTTTATTATACAATTTTTATTTGTGCGTTCGATACATCATTATATTAATTATTGTTGAACTTATATATAATTATTTAGTATCATTTGTCATGCAATTTGTACAACGATATTACGTTTTCAGACACACGAATAAATAGAACAAATAAATAGAAATAAATTATATTTACTACCTCCACTTCATCGTTTATTTTACAATCCAATTATGTAATGACTCTATAACATTTATGTTATATATAAATGTTTATCAGCAGATAAGTAAATAAATAAAACTGAATGTCACGTTCACTAGATTTGTGGAGAAAATAGATGAATATCAACTCGTATGTAAATAGATAAAGTAACACTGTAAATAGTAAAGTAGCATGCAGTCATCTTCTTCTTTTTCTTCAGGCATCCACGCTTCCCCCACTACACTTAGACCATGTCACAACACTGACACAATTACGCCAGCTTCTGTTTTAATACAAATTCACGGGATCTAAAAACATAGGAGAGACAATTTGAGCCGGGGTTCCATTTATGCTCTGATTTACGTTGAAGTAATGTCTTCCCTTCCATTGGCTCTGAGCAACAAATTCGTTTTATCATTCTTGCATATATTGTTTCTTTGATTCTATAAATAAGTCGGTAAATGGGAGGTGTAGTTGCAGTATAGCAATATAATTATAGGAACAATAGTGTTGCACTATGAAGGAACCACAAAATTCAATTTTTGCATTAAAATGGTCTTTTGCCGCATATCGATTGAAGACGCGGAACATTCGTGAATTTTTAGAAGATTTAGACTTCCAACTAACGTTTTGAAATGGCTAGGATTTAGTTCCGAACATGATTCAAATCTCAGGATTCCATTTGCGGGAAACGCTACAATTACCTGTTCAATTATCTAAATTTGCATTGCAAATTGCATAGCAATTAATTGATTATTTTCTATGAATGAATCACTCGATATTGGAATGAGACCTTTGGCTCGTAAAGCTAGGAAACGGCTGTTGGCAAAATTAAATATAATGCAACTATTCTCATTATTGTCAGTCGTGCAATAGCAGCAGTAGAATTCAGTACGGCTAAAATCGCGTTCACGTTCTTTGCCGCGGCCTTAGTCATCCTCCCGTTCCCATCGCAAAGTTACATGATCAGCAATCCATGCTGAAGGACATGCTGGCGAGGGCTCATCAGGTTCCCAAAAGATCCACATGAACATGACGCAGTTCAACATCTATAATCCAAATATCTTGTGAATTGAGAAGCAATGAAAAACTTAATTATACATGTTTACTTCATTATATATGAATAATGAGAGCAAATATATATATATAAATATTTTTATCAGTAGTATTTAATGATAAGTAAATAAAACTGAATGTCACGTTCACTAGATCTACTGGAGAGAGATAGATATGCATTCAAATCTAAAGTGATAAATATAAGTACAATACGAACAATATAAGTACAATTTAATAACAGTTCAGACAATAGTGTTGTGCATAATAGGAGCAGTGATTGCTATGAAGAAAGTGGGTTTATTTCTTTTGGTGCTTCTGGCCATCGGCGAGGGTGCTAAAATCCTTGCAATTATTCCGTTTCCGAGTCCAAGTCATCAAATTCTTGCGAGCGCTCTTCTAAAAGAGCTAGCTTCTCGAGGTCATGAAGTCACGATGATCTCTCCGAATCCGTTAAAGAATCCTCCTAAGAATTACAGAGACATCGTGCTCGATGATATCAGGGTATGGAAAGATAAAACCATGTCCGTAACAAAGATGCAGGATGCTAGTAAATGGGATAAATTGAAGATAATCTATGAGGTAGTAAAAGATGCTGGTAGGATCGTGCTGGCAGATCCGAACTTGCAGAGTTTCCTGAAGGAAGGACAAAAATTCGATTTGTGCATTCAAATGGTGGGTTTCATGGAAAGTCTTCTGCCGATCTCGCATGTCGTTAACGCGACGACCATCGGATTCAGCCCAATCGGAGGAATGCCAGGATTAAATTATCATACTGGTATACCGATGCAGTACTCTGTTATACCCAATGTTTTTTTGCCTTTCAACGACGAGATGGGATTTTTCCAGAGGCTGATAAACACAGTCGTCGGTTTTCTTATGGATTTTGTTATGTACATTTTTATTTTGCCGATACAAAACAGTTTAGCCGTAGAGTTCTTCCCAAACTCGCCGAACATCTATGAACTATTAGAAGATGTCGACTTGCACTTGATCAACTCGCATTACGCGACGGAATCTCCTCGAGCTCACTTCCCAAACATGATACAAATCGGCGGATTCCATCTGCAGGAGAAACAGCAATTACCCGAAGATATTCGCTCTTACATGGACTCTTCCAAAAACGGAGTCATCCTGTTCAGTCTGGGCAGTAACATAAAGAGCGCCGATCTACCCAAGGAGAAACTCGAAGGGATAATGAACGCGTTCGCAAAATCCAAGTACGACATACTCTGGAAATTCGAGGAAAAATTACCGTCCAACATGAAAAATCCAAAGAACGTAAAAATCAGTAGTTGGTTACCACAGAAAGCAGTATTGGCTCATCCGAAGACTGTTGCATTCATAACGCACGGTGGAATGGGCAGCACAGTCGAAGCCATCTACAATGGAGTTCCCATGATCTGCATCCCGTTCTTCGGGGATCAATCCAAAAATACTGCTGACAGCGTGCACAACGGATACGCAATCCATTTGGACTTTAAAGACGTGAACGAGGATACTCTAACTTCGGCCATCAACGAGATCACCGGAAACCCAGTTTACACGAAAGTTGTTAAATTACGATCTGACATCTACAAGAACCAAGAAATTAACCCCATGGATAAAGCCGTCTTCTGGGTTGAACATGCAATCAAGCATCGTGGAGCGAAACACCTGAAGCCCAGATCTTCTAAAATCCCATGGTACCAGCTGATGCTCATCGATGTGTACGCAGCTCTTTTCGCAATTCTCGCTGTTTCCTCGCTCATCTCGTTTTACATTATTAAAAAAGTAATTAACTGCTTTAGAGCTAAAAAGAGCAAAAAAGTCAAAACAAATTAAACTAATAAATGTATTATTTTTATATGTACATACATTCTACAGTATTTCACCCGTATTAAAGTAATGAAAACAAACTTTTCAGTGAATTTATCTTATTTAAGCATCACAATATCTTGATTTCATCCATTTGCTTACTCTGAAATGTATCATACAAGAAGCTATCCTATGGTTTTCAAATAATTTAATATAATTTCAGGATCAATTAGAGCTTAATAAATCAAACATCTAATTATACTTGTTTATTTCATTATATGCAAAAAACGAGAGCAAATATATATATAAATGTTTATCAGCAACATGTAATGATAAGTGAATAAATAAAATTGAATGTCATGTTTACTAGACTTGTGGGAGATAAAGTAATGATTGCATAAACATGTACTTATATCGATAAATATAAGTACAATAAGGGTAATATAATTACAGCTGAATATCAGTTCATACAATAGTGTTGTGCAGTGATTGCTATGAAAAAGGTGGGTTTATTTCTTTTGGTGCTTCTGGCCATCGGCGAGGGTGCTAAAATCCTTGCAATTATTCCATTTCCGAGTCCAAGTCATCAAATTCTTGCGAGCGCTCTGCTGAAAGAGCTTGCTTCTCGAGGTCATGAAGTCACAATGATCTCTCCAAACCCGTTAAAGAATCCTCCTAAGAATTACAGAGACATCGTGCTCGATGATATCAGGGCATGGAAAGATAAAACCATGTCCGTAACGATGATGCAAGATATTGGTAAATTGGAGAAAATGAAGATATTCTATAATGCGGTAAGAGATGCTGGTAGGATCGTGCTGACAGATCCGAACTTGCAGAGTTTCCTGAAGGAGGGACAAAAATTCGATTTGTGCATTCAAATGGTGGGTTTCATGGAAAGTCTCCTGCCGATCTCGCATGTCGTTAACGCGACGACCATCGGATTCAGCATAATCGGAGGAATGCCAGGAGTAAATTACCATACTGGTATACCAGCGCAGTACTCGTTTGTACCCAATATTTTCTTACCGTTCAACGACGAGATGGGATTCTTCGAGAGACTGATAAACACAGTCGTCAGTTTATTTGGCGATTTTCTTCTTTACACATTTTTTTTGCCGACCCAAAAGAGTTTAGCAGCAGAGTTTTTCCCGACCTCGCCGAGCATCGATGAACTTTTAGAAGATGTCGACTTGCACTTGATCAACTCGCATTTCGCGACGGAAACGCCTAGGGCTTACTTTCCCAACATGATTCAAATCGGAGGATTCCATCTCCAAGAGAAACAGCAATTACCTGAGGATATTCGCTCTTACATGGACGCTTCCAAGAACGGCGTCATCTTGTTCAGTCTGGGCAGTAATCTAAAGAGCGCAGAGCTACCCAAAGAGAAGCTCGAAGGGATAATGAACGCGTTCGCAAAATCCAAGTACGACATCCTCTGGAAATTCGAGGGCAAACTACCATCAAACATGAAAAACCCGAAGAACGTAAAGATCAGTAGCTGGTTACCGCAAAAAGCAGTATTGGCACATCCGAAGACTGTAGCATTCATAACGCATGGTGGAATGGGCAGTACAGTCGAGGCCATCTATAATGGAGTTCCCATGATCTGCATCCCGTTCTTCGGGGATCAATCCAAAAATACTGCCGACAGCGTGCACAATGGATACGCAATCCATTTGGATTTTAAGGACGTGAACGAGGATACTTTAACTTCGGCCATCAACGAGATCACCGGAAACCCAGTTTACACGAGAGTCGTTAAATTACGCTCTGACATCTACAAGAACCAAGAAATCAATCCCATGGACAAAGCCGTCTTCTGGGTGGAGCACGCAATCAAGCATCGTGGAGCAAAACACCTGAAGCCCAGATCTTCTAAAGTCCCATGGTACCAGCTGATGCTTATCGATGTGTACGCAGCTCTTTTCGCAATTCTCGCTGTTTCCTCGCTGATCTCGTTTTACATTATTAAAAAAGTAATTAACTGCTTTAGAGCTAAAAAGAGCAAAAAAGTCAAAACAAATTAAACTAATAAATATATTATTTTTATATGTACATTCAAGTTATTATACAATCTACAGTATTTTACAAACAAACAAACTGCATTTTCAATTAATTTATCCTATTTAAACATCACAATATCTTCATAGTTTAATGAATCCATTGATAAATTGAAGCAAATTGTCGACGGTAGGGCTCATTTCTTCGTCCCTAAACCACGCGATTCTCGTTTCCTCGTCCAGCTTGTAACAGAGAAGGTGCAGAATCACGAAAAATCCGTGATCCTTAAATTCGCAACTGATGTTGGTCATCTTCAGGTGATTAACAACCCGCACCGCTTTTAAACGAAGTATAGTTAACTGTTCGACGTCTTTCTTTTGTAATTTTGGAAAATCAGTGATCGTCCTCATTAGGTAACAGAATTTATCCGTACCCACGTACATAATGAAATTGGTTACCAGTTTCATTTCCAGTTTCTTTCCAGACAACGGTCCTTCCTCAAAAACCTTCATCCACGGCTCCTTGATATCAAACAGCTTTTTCAAATGAACATGCCTCGTCTTTGACACGTTCTCTTTAAGTGTATTCACTGAAAACGACATCCTTCTATCGTACCGTCCAGCCTGTAAACGAAATGAATACTGTCCCCTTTTGACCTGTGATTTTATCTAACTGAATTTACGATATTTTCATATAAAAGTTTTGCAATGTCTGTAATATTTATAGAATCGCCTATAAAACTCAATTGCTATAAAAGTGTTAAACCAACGAAAAAAATAATAACAACATTATTTACTTTACTTACTTTTAATAAAAATAGACTAAAGACGCATTTATTTATATAATTAAATTGTATTCTTTGCAAAAATTTGAACATTTCTGAAGAAAACTGATCGCCTTAATTAGATAACGGTGATAGTGAATTTTCTGTTCTAATTGCCATCCCTTTTCTACAAAAATACCATATTATTTTAGTTAATTAATCACCATACAAACTGCTTCCGCCATCATCGTTGTTTAACTTTCGTAAGCTATTAAAGGCACAATCACAGAAAATAATAAATCCATATTCGAACGTCATAAGAAGGTTTTATTACTTTCGTTTTTTCAATAAGTAAACAAATGGAAAACAATAAACATTGAATGCTCAACAACATATGGAATAATATATAAAAGAAATAAATAAATTATAGTTTCACTTTACTTCTAGCTGAAACACGATACGTGTTCGTGCGGCAATACTCCTTTTTTTAAAAAGCGCAAAAGAAAACGTGATTCAAAGTCGGAACGCTTCGACGAGTATTGCTATTATACTTCAACATGAGAACCCAAAAAAATGCAATTACAATTAGAAAAGCTATGTATATAGTGATTCAATATAGAAATAGTAAAAATAGCGCTTTTTGTATGTATATATAATATTTGTTCAAATATATATATATTTTATCTGATAAGTTCATAAATATTTCCGTTTCAGTGTTATTTCTTATCACGAAGATCCAGCACCTCCAGAGGCGCTGATCCATTCATCTTTATGTGTTCGGCAGCCTAAAAATTGAATGCTGTAAAGACTAGATCAATAGATTCGTTCTTGATAAATACCATAAAGAGAGGCGGGTCGGTGGGATGCGGATGAAATCCGGAAAGTCTGCAGTTCAGAATGTAATCCAATCCGTAATCGGGTGTCAATACGAAAATACCCGTACTTGAAAATAAATTATATTATAACATTGATAATTATGAATAGAATCTAGTATTTTAATGAAATCTAGTACTTACTCATTATATTTAGGTGCACAGACGATGGCAATAGCTTCGGGCATCAACAATTGATACGGACAATGCGTATGCAGATCTACGCTCGACAAAAATGCAGTCTGGGTGGGATGAGTCTGAAAACAAGATTTTCTTGATTTGACCCGTTTGTTTACTCTTAAACGAATCTTACATGAATCCATCCTATGGTGATCAAATTATGTTGGTCCTGATAATCGAAAGTCTCTTCCTCATTCATCATCAGACAAGAGTCTGAAGTTCCCTTCTGTTTAGGAATTATCACATGGGTGATTATCAATTGATTCATTTCCTGTAATCATGAAGCGATTAGATGGACGATCGTAACACCAATTTATAAATCAATTCGGACCAGAGTTCCAGCTAAAATCCCGCAAGTTTCTTTATTAGCCAGAGTGTTATTCTTGGCGAGCAGCAAAAACCTAGGCATGACGCAGGTTGGAACCACGACACTTCGAAGACCGGAAACCGCCGTTTGGCTGCTAATTGACGATGGTTTACTGCTTCTATCAACGATCGGTTGCAAGACTGTCCTGAAATATTAAACCTTGTTATAATTTCAAGATCAATTAGAGCGTAGACTAACGAAGAGGTCGGAAACGTGGGCTTAGAACTCTTGTCCGGTATAGAAGGCCTGAACTCGTTGACGGCGATGTTCGGATCGGGATAATTAATGTTATCTATATCGGTAGGTGGCAAGACCAAAGACGTCCCGATCCAAGTCGATTGACCCTGAGTGCTTTTCGTTTTGCTGGTACTCCTACTCCTAGACCGTTCCTCTTCCTCTTCTGTGGCTCTCCTCTCTTCCTCATCTTCTTTCTCTTTAATACTCTAAAAACACATCAATACAAAGTTTAATATTATTATATTAATAATTTCCTCAGACAACTAAGAGAATAACATAGCTTGATCACTGTCATTATAGAAAATTGTACCTTATATAGCAAATATTCTTTGGTATATTGATCTAGCAATTCCTTCTTCAACTTCTCAGCCTTTGGAATGATCTCCCTAAGTTGCTGCTTATTGATCTCCTTTGTGGTCAGAGGCACATCTTTGAATGCAGGATGCTTCCGAATCTTTTCTATGAATAATGTCATATACTTCATATAAAGCACATAAGCACTCTCGTAGCTGCCCTCTGTGTAATAAACATTGGCCATTCGAATGAGCTCAATGCCAGATCGATAATACCTGCAAAGCGGTTGAATCAAATAGGATTGTGTTTGCAGGGAACAGGTCTACTTTACACTCACCTCCCAGGTGGAATGTTTGGGTCAACCTCGACATTGTTACTGTTGTTGGTGAGGAGCTTCAGCCTCTCCTGAGGCTCCATCAGAACCAGCCTCTCTTTCCTCGAACTCATCGTGTATCTTAGCAAAATCGCTCACTTTCCTATGTGGGTATTTTCCAATGAGGGGTTAACATTATTTGGCAGAAACAGTGACTCATAATCAGCTGTTCTCTGTTTTTGCGGTAACTATGTTACCAAATCAACTTGTCGCATATATGAATACACACAATAATCTTTTCATTGCCTACAATATGAATCATAATTATATAATTACAAAATTGAAATCCAATAATCGTAATAAAAAGTTTGTTATATTATTCAATTTGTATATGCAACCAAACGCGCGCGCTCAACTTTTAACTTATGTAAAATCATAGTTTGTTAAAGATTAATGATAATTTATTGCTGCAATTAATATTTGTATATAAATTAAGAAAGGTAGTTTGGTTGGTAATCAGAGATCCTATTCCCATCAAGGATGTTAACTTCAAATCCTTCGGTGCATTTGTTCTGCACGCAAATTTTCAGCTTGATCTTAGCACCGTAATCCTTGGCATTAACACTCGTAGTCTGATGTAAATTTATATGCTGATACTCCTCCAGCACCAAATGATTCCTAAGATTCTCATAGCTCTTCTGTATCTGAAACGGTGCTTCTGCGAGACTGCATTCCAAATACATCTCGCAAAGGAGAAGTCCCTGCGCGTCTATTAATCGGAATAATTCAAAATTTACATCTAATCTTACCCCATTCCTCTTGTTATTCAGACTCCCATCGTACTCAACGATCTTCTCGTAAGTCTCCAAGATTCTTCCAACATCCTGGAAGGTTCTGCTCAATTGCTTTCTGCATATTTCCACTGTAGATTTAACGGGGTTGTAAGCGCTGTTCCTAAGTAGAATTTCGTTGTTGTACTCTTCGTTCTTGTAGAACATTCCGTTATACAGATTAACTATAAGCAGGAGGTATTTCAAGATACCCTCCTCTTCGGCCTGACTCAACTTCCTGTCCTGGCAATCCTTCATGAAGGAAAAGTCTGGCAAGTACAAGAGGAACTTTAAAGACGCTTTAAGTTTATCGATCAACCCGCCACTACCTTCGTGTTATCCGTAAAGTAACTGGCGTTAACGGAGCAACTATTCTTCAGAGTGTCGTAATCACATGATATGGTATAGTTGATGCCCATCAGCAGATCCAAAATATCCATTATGTACACTCCAAATGGTAAATTGCTATGCTCGTAAACCGCGTTGCATAAGTTAAGTTTACTGAGCATATCTGACTTTACAAAGTCGCTCATTGGCCAAGTCAATACTTCAGTGTTGTTCATCTAAAAATAAAATTAAGTTTAATTACTGGGTTAAACTTCAATCAAAAGGATTAATAAAAACACCTGCGTTAATTCTGCGATGATTTCGTCGAGGACCGAAGCTATGGTGAAGTAATCCATGTTCTTTAAACAATGCCTGGTCAAGACGTACACCGAAAACAAATTGATTGCGAGGATTTGAAGCTTCGTGTGCACTTGATTTAACTTGAGCTTATTCTCCAGAGTCACGCTTCTCGACTTCATGTGATCCTCGACCTTGCTGATCTTCACGCGCAGAGAATTCAAAGTGTTCAGCAATCCTATCTCGATGATGCTCTTGCACGCTACGTTCAATTTCACGCTGACCTCTTTCACTGTGAGCAAATCCTCGAAGTCTAATTGCATGAGGATCCGTTCCAATATGTTGGGCGGAAGATCTGTGATCTTCAGCGTTTTTCTGCTACTGAACATTTTCACGACGAATTTTGGTAATGACATTTTCCAAATAAACAATGAAATGTTTCACGTGTTATAATTACATCAACATTTTGACGTGACGTTAACGTGATGGTCATCTTCGTGATTGCCGGTATTGCAAGCTGCAAGGATTATGCACACATCTCGTACGTGTGTCGATACCTCGAGAAGAAATTACCTGACTTCCATATAAACCGACAAGAATTCGAATTAAACGATTGGAAGGTATAATTTGAATAATCAGTAAGAAATATCTTGCAAATTGTTATGCCTTAACTATTTCATATGATTGTTTTCTTGTTTAATTTAAACAACTCTTAATGGTTTTTGTGGTCTATTTAATTATGCTGTTGTTTCGCCAAGTTAAGTCAATAATTTAAACAGGTTTGGCTCAGGAAAATAAACCGCACAAGTAACTGGCAACACAATTCATCCCCGTTGGTGTACAAAGAATTGCTGTACTATGGAGGAATGCGTTACTACGTTGGAGGTATCAGCGAGTTCTGGGAGTACTGCTTCGACTATTACGGCTTAGAATCGTACCTTTCCGCTGAAGAACTAGCAGATCTGGCGAAAGATAATTACGAGGTGTTTGTTTTTATGGTCTAGTTATAGAACAATTAAAGGAAACTTTGACTGTAGAACTTCTTAGCCCAAAAGATAGATGAGATCAAAGGTCCAGACGCGACGACCAACATTACGTTCTACGGATACGACGACATCGTCGATGTTCTCGTCCCTGAGTTATTCAAAATCGAGGAGCTGACCAGCAAGAAGCCTTTGCGCATGAACTTCTACGACAACGAAGACAACGATTTTGCCGAAGCCTTGGATTTCATAAAGAATGATTACAATTGCAGTGGTTGTTTGGTCGAGACCATCGGAGATGCCATCAAAGATTGTGACATCCTCTTCATTCTCGAGAATATGACTGAGTATGAATGGAATTATTTAGCGTTTGATTTAATTGTAAAGTTGTTGTTTAAGCTAGAATGGAGCGACATAAGCCGGAGGTGATTCTTATTAGGATAAACCAATTGGCCGAGACGATTTCGAGGATAGGTAAGAGGTCGATCAAAGTGATCTTCGCCAATTACGGTCCTACTTGCTTCGCCGCGACTTTGCTCAGCGATAGCTGTCACATCCGAATTCCGAATATCGTCGTCGTAGCAAGTGATATTGGTTTGGGTGTTTTGAGCCAAATATCCGAAGAGTGCAAGATCTCAATGGATAAGCTGCAAGGACCTCCAGTCTGGGGTTACTTAGACAACAATCAGTTCGTCGATTTGGAGTTTTGCCTGAAGAAGTGCGATGTTTACAAGCCTTTCGAGAGGGCCATCAGAAGCACAGAGAACTCCACGTTGCAGATGGGCACCATCGCCACCGAAATGAGGTTCATCAACTACCTAATTGACGATCCAGACGATATCTGCAACTCTGCTTTCATACGAAAAGTAATAGTCTATCGAGTATCTTTAATTAATACAATTAATTCTTGTTACGAATTTTCAGGAGAGTTTATTCTTTAAGTTGGATCGTCCCTCGATCTTCGCCAAGGTCTCAGCAACCGTCAACCTTCTGAAGATCTGGTACGGCAATAAATACTCGAACGAGGTCATCTCTTTGGGCGTCAAGTCGAACGAATCTTTCAAAATATCGCGAGGCCTCATCTTCGCTCAGCCCGCCGTCCTGGAAAAGGGAACTTGGACACCTTACGCAAAGTACCCGGTCCGTGATCAGTGCCAGGAAATCATCACCAGGATGGTGAAAGCGGCCAGTAACTTTGTTAACAATTTTTACTCGCGTTTGCCCGACAGAACCGCAATTGAAGAATCCTGTTAATATTATTTTACATATATATTTTAATTCAAAGTTTTAATCTAAAAATATACACAATTATTATATTTTTCTAGTCCTTGAGGTTTTTAAACCTCTAAATTTACCTTTAATTCAGTTTTCTTTTAAAGCAGACTTTATAAAGTTTAACAAGTGTTGGGGATAGTATCTGTTGTGCTTTTTAATATTTAGATCCTTTGATTTCTTGAGGCGGAGATGCAAATTAGATATTTGGCCAAAGACGCAAGTTTTCCCTACTGCAGCCCTGATTTGAATGAAACTCTGGTCTTTGTCAATAGTCAGTTTATTGTTTTCCTAATTAACATTTGAAATTGAAACTTTTCTTACAAATATTTTTGAATATGGATTTGTTATAAATAGAGTTTCTGTTCTGTTCTGATTCCTCCACTCTATAATAGAGTGGAGGTGTGCACTTAGCTCACACCTCACAGTGTATGTAGCCAGTAAATGTCTAGTACAAACTAAAAGAGTATATAAACAAGCAAAAAATTAAAAATATAACAATAAAAAGATGAATAGACTATTAAAGACAATTACCCAGTATACAGTAAATTTATAAATAATAAAACATAATTCAACATTTATACAAACTCTTCACGAGCAGGGACCTATCAGCTCTTATTACAGTGTGGGAAGGCCTCGGATCGGTAAATAAAAAGTGTTAGAACAGATTAATAAGGGGTAACAAAGACAACAGAATAAATACATATATAATAAATATTCAAACAACACATCCAGAGTTTTTGATAAAATTTAAGATCAGTCTATATATCTTGATTTCCTTCATCCTCTATAAATAAATAGAGTTTGATTTTTAAGATTTACTATATAAAAGTATATTTAGTACTACGTAGAAAGTTTGAAAAGAAAAAGTTTGGAATCCAATTAATCTTTCATGATAATGATTTATCGCAAGCACAAATGAAAATTTGTGATAAAGCAATAACAAAGTGCAAATAGTAAGATAAGCTTGAATGCCAAATGAAATAGTTTTCTTTTAATAATGATTTTTTAAACAAACCTGTATTCAGATAACAAACAATTATATAAATATAATATTTCTTAGAAATTATTTAATATTTATACTTTGTAACTTTTATTTTTCTATGCAATTAACGTATATCAGTATGGGGCAATTAAAAGTTTAGAAAACGCTGTGATAATTCAAAAAAATAATGATGTGTAGGCAACTTTTTGTTCTTTAACGCGTCATTAGTTGTTCAGAACATCAACAGATTGAGCTTCGACGAAGGTGTTTCAATGCGATTTTCAGAAAAATCCCGACTAATTAAGTAATTGTTGTTTAATTATTCAATTTTGCAAGTGCGATTCTTGTAAATGAAAAGGTTTTATGTAGATGTAATGATTCCAATAAGAATTTTGTACTTTTCGAGATTCTTGCACTAAAGGTTGGTATCGGTTATCGCTCTGACTTTTCAAGGACGAATGATGTGATGGCAATGCCATTTGTAACATTACCTTAGTACATATTACGTATAGTCGGTTTTTTTTCCCGAATCATTGCATCGCTGGTGGTTGGCGATTGGCGACGTCGAAGGATCAAAGTTCATCGAGGACATACATAGAACTGTAATCGTACAGTCGCGTCCACATCAGAAGAACAGACCTGATCGAGAGAGCACGTTCTCCAGTTTTCCGAACGATTCGGTGCATTTAAATCGAGTATACTTACACACATTCAACAACATGGGTAAACAATTCACGTTAGCCGAAGTCAAGAAGCACAACGATAACCACAGCACCTGGATTATCATCCACAACGAGGTGTACGATGTGACCAAGTTCCTCAACGAGGTAAGAGAATCCGCACAGCATTGAATACTAATAGATAAAAAAACATAAATCATTAAGCCTACGCCTCAAGATAGAGTTCAATTAACATCAATTGTTTTTATTAAGTTTGTCATCAAGGAGTACCTATTAATTTTTCAGGAACAGTCGTCCTACTTATCAAATTTTGTACCAATCAATGACTTAACATAATTCAAATCAAACATCCTAACTAATCGTGATAACACTTATCTCGAGTACGTCGCATCCTTTTTATGTAATTAGACTCATCTCATTTTCGTTCGTCTCGACTTGGATTCGAAATTGCAATATTCATGAAACAACGTTACATTATTTACACACATTAATTATACTTTTGAAAAACAATTTTTTTTTGATTTAACAATGGTCATCCTAATTCGGAAACATACCAATCACGATTTCCAATGTAATTGCATTCTACCATTTACCTGGGAGAAACGCGAAGGATAAATAAAAAGTAAACACGCACGCACACACGTTGACGGTGCGCGTTATGCAATTGCAATCATTTGTTATTATCGTAATGGCTAATGAAGCGCGCCTTTTTTCTTCCCTGTTTTAGCACCCCGGCGGTGAAGAGGTCCTTCTGGAGCAGGCAGGAAAGGACGGAAGCGAAGCCTTCGAGGATGTCGGTCATTCCTCCGACGCCAGGGAAATGATGGCCAAGTACAAGGTCGGGGACATCGTCGAAGCCGAACGCAAACCAGTGAAACAGAAGACCCACAACTGGTCCACCGTCGACTCCGAAGCCCAACCTAACGAAAGGTAACGATAATAATAACAAAAAAAGAACACCTACAAATCTTCAATATTCAGTAGTAATTGTTTTTCTTACTCTTTCACTCTTGTACTTGTTGCAGCTCGCTGATGTCCTGGATTATCCCAATCACTCTGGGCGTAATAGCGACAATCATCTACCGCTTCTATTTCCAAAGCCATTAAACTCACCTTTAACCTGTTTTTTTCTTTTCTTATATAGCCTAAGTTTCGTCCACATGACAGCAATATACGTGTTTCTTTTTCAAGTCTCTCTCTATTATTTTCTTTTATCGTCTTCTTTTCTTCCACTTACCAAAACTGGGACCATTCCAAAATGATGTTGCGTTTCTCATTATCATCCTGTTGAGCCGAAAAATCTTATTGGTGATTTTTTCGTTACGTTCTATTTACCTTGCAAACATAACTCGGTGGTTTAGCAAAGCATAATAGCATTGTTTTTTTTGTTATTTGAAAATAAGTAGAGCGTTAGATAAGTCCCGTTTTTTATCCAACAAGAAAAACATTAATTAAATAAATAGAACGGGACGTATAGATAAGATATTATATAACACATAGCTAATATAAATAATATAAAGTATATATTTAAAGAAAATAATAATAATAAAGGAACATCATATTTTTATTATTTATGTAATAATTTTTATTAGCGATGAATTTGTTTAGATTTTATTTTATATTAAAAAAATCTGGTGTACTTTTTATTGTTGCATAAAGAATTTATCAATGTACTTATTACATTACGTTTTATTTCATCAAAAATACCCTGATTTCTCCAATTTTTTTTATTTGAACTACTTTCATACCCGAAATTGTGTAGTTCATTTGACTTTTATAAACTATTTACCATCGTAAAGGAATATTTTCAACTACTCCGTATTTACATAACAACAAATATCTTTAATAATAGTAATAAATATACATTATTCAACGATTTTTTTTTGTAATTTTTCAATTTTTAAAATATTCGACCTCTCCAACCTTTCTTATCGATTTTGACAATTTCAAAGAATATACTTTATAAAAATATCTCTAAGCAGATTCTTCAAACTTATTCTTTTGTAATGTCAAATTCTAGTTTCTTATATGAATTAAGTTCAGAACATATTTTCAATTGAAATAAGTAATCAAACCGTTATTGTTGTACGAAATATTTAAAATACGATTATCCAAGTGAATAAAGTACTAAAAGTAACAGTTTTATTAGCTTAATTAGTTCAAGTGTTATTGTCATCAACATTATGTCTCAGAATATTTATTTAACAGTACAAGAAAAACGTGTTTCAAATCAACACAAATACTTTAACTCCAAAGAATAATCATATACAATTAAATTGTAATTAAAATTACACGTTGATTACTTTAACTACATTCTATTTCCATAACTCTAATCAATATTTGTTCTGATCACCCCTTCGTTACACGTGTTGCTTAACTATGAAATGAATACAGAAGTTTCTTGTTTATATTACTATTACTTGGACTATTTTGTAAAGAAAAAACATGCCATTCATGTACAATTACACAGATAATCCAAGTGTAATTAAAATTATTTTATTCTGATCACCCTTCCATTACACGTGTTGTTTAACTATGAAAGAAATACAGAAGTTTCTTGTATATGAAACTATTACTTGGACTATTTTGTAAAAAAAAAACATGCACATCATGAACAATTACACATATAATCCGAGTGTAATTAAAAGACTTTATAATTCTAATCATTATTTGTTCTGTTCATCCCTTCGTTGCACGTGTTTCTTAACTGTGAAAAGAATACAAAGTTTCTTGTTTATGAAACTATTACTTGGACTATTTTGTAAAGAAAAAAGATGCAAATCATGTACAATTACACAGATAATCTAAATGTAATTAGACTCATAATTCTAATCAATATTTGTTCTGATCACCCATTCGTTACACATACTGCTTAACTATGAAATGAATACAGAAGTTACTTGTTTATGATACTATTACTTGGACTATTTTGCAAAGAAAAAATATGCAAATCATGTACATTTAATTACACAGATTATCTAAGTGTAATTAAAAGTCATTATTTGCAAAAAAAATTGTTTGTGTATGTACAAATAAAAGTCTATTTTGCATTGCGACGTTATGTAGATCAAATGTTTATAGTAAATTAGAGCTCACGACAATTAAAAACAGCGTTATTCAATAGTATACAATTTCCACGGAATCGAACGTTTACGAAATACTGCCGTTCGCATTAGCAGAAACTATTTTACTCGTTTGCTGTTCCAATATTCATTGGAATTGAAGAAATGTCCAGAAACGTTGTTATTTTTAGCGCGTAAATGAATCTCTGTGTGCGATAACCCGGTCCAAAAACATATTATTACGAACTGTTCATTGTTAGTCACGACGTCGTCGCCTTGATAATATTCAAAAAGTATTCTGTGTACTTGAAACGGAACGAACATAACTAATTGGGAGACAATTAATACTATTCAATGTTTCGTAACGTATATTTTTGTGCTTTTCATGTTACTATAGTTGATCATTAAATTTTGAACAACTCATTTGCTATATAGAATGAACGCAATTCCACTATCTTTTCAATTCAATTCATATATTTTCATTGTAAACTCTAAATTACAAAAAAATAATTATTTATAGCTAGGCATTTATTAATACCTTCTTTATTATTTTCACTGAAATCACTACGTTTTTGTAAGTAATGCGTTTTATGAGGTTTTTCCTAATAATTGTTTGTCATATAATATTATTTATTTTTAGAACACATACACACTTTATATTATCGACATTCACTTTCCACGTTATTTGACCTACGTAAAATTATTTTAGTTAGTTTTCCAAATAATTGAGTTTGATTAATATCAAATTTTTTCTTTCTAATTTATAATATTTACAAATCTTCGTTAATACAACTCTCGTATTCAGTGCAAAACTGTAGAGGTGTATTTTTTTTTATTAAATAATTTCATGTGAATGTATTTCAATACACATTCACATTTATTTCCTTGAAACGAATTGAATAGAACCAAGTTTCCACGCAATTTAATAATTACTATTGACATTTTTATAAACAATATAAACAAATAACGTCGGTGTCCTTGATGACATATTTAATTGTAAACCCGAAAAAAAACAAACCCTTTTTTTATAATTGTAATTCTTTGAATTATTAGTGTATTATATTTGAAAACGTTCTATATTTACTAATAATCTCTCATCTAGTAGCTCGTTTTGTTAAATGTTTATTTTCGTTTCTTGTTACTATGTATATTTACAGTCGTCAAAAGAAAAGAAAGCAAATCTAGTAGCTGAGATTATTGACTTGTGAATAGAAAAGAAAGCAATATCATTGTCATGTAAAGTATGAAGTTATTTATTCTTTATGAACACTTAAATATAATTCTCGTACAGTTGACAAAATTTCGCATAGACTTATTTCATTAACCAAACGATTTTTGTAATGTTTTTCCCACCAATTATTTCTTTTTTAATCTAGTAATTTAAAACAACTTTTCATTGCATTTTTTTAAATTAATTAATTATATTTTATTAATATGAATTTCATAGTCTATTCTTTATCATCTTCTGATATGTTAGATTAGTGTTTGAGTTCATTCATCACTGTTGTTGTTTTGCTGCATGGAATGACTATACGTTTCTAGAGATGTGTACAATCTTGTTATTTCAATGCCAAAAGACGCATACAATGAATAATTCGATCGTAAACTTGTTGATATTGTTTTCTTTGTAAACATTAAACGATTCAGACGAAATCCGATAAAACGTGAAAACATACAACTGGCGTTTCGTAAAAGGAACTTTGGCCTATAGAAAATAAAATTGTCATGGTTAATAATTTATCTAAACTTAATAGAGTGGAACCTCGCTTAACGAGTTTAATCCGTTCCGAAATTTCCGGATTTTTACTCGTATAGTGAAACATATTCAAAAATACACAAGTTTTAAAAATGATGTAGAAGGCGCGCATTCCGGGACTTCTCTCACCGTCACTCGTTATGCGAAATGTCGCTCGTTAAGCGAGTAATATTACTATTGCTCGTAAAGCGAGGTTCCACTGTATATTTACTGATTGCGACGAATGCGAGTTTTCGCATTTCTTGCAAATTTCATACGTCACAGTGAACTATTACTATATCATCTTTATTATGGATATTGTTTGACCTACGAACTCTGCTTCTCCACTAAACTTATACAAATTATGTGTTTATTGTGTGCGAAAATCGTGTTTATTTCTAAAATAACAAAAATTAATCTCAATGTATTTTCTACCTTATAATTTGAATGTTTTGTTGTGAAAATATTCAAATATTAAATAACGTATATCATTAATTATTTTGTGTGTTTAATATGTATTGAAAATTCACGAATTGAAGCAACACACGTTGAATTATTTGGAACTGTGACAATCAAATTGTAATTAGTAAAAAAAATTGTTCACCTATTTTGTTTTAAGATCTATACAAATTAAAAAGTACTTTACACTTCTAAAGTTTACTTCTTTTGTAAAATCATTATTTGCAATTATAAAGTTTGCTATCTTTTGGTAGTTTTGGATTATTTTTTTTTAAGTTGTTTAGTAATTAACTTTATTAATTCTAAATATGCTATTACTTTTTTATGTTCGGACAACAAACATATAACATGTAATTCGTATAACGAACACCATACCACCGTTACTTGTGAAGCTTCCTAAATCAATGTTGGGTTAACGTACAATTCTGATAACGAACATCTTCTTTAAACGGATTATGTTTGTTACTATTTAGATGTATACCAAATGTATACTAAACGTCTGGACAAATTAGCTAATTATTGGGTGAAGTAAAAAGTTCTGACCGTTTTTCATTAGATGACTTCAGTGAGCCATATCTCACGATGTATACGTTACATCTTGTCATTCTATACTGCGACTTAAAGACGACATAACGCTTTAAAAAAAGTTCCTTGACAATTTTGTGTTTAGTGAATCCAGTTGTATGTTAAAGCGTTTCAAAATGAAGGTAAAAAAGAGAAAATTCACATACTTCAGTACCACTAGGACAAAGGGAAAAAATCAGAGCAGGCAGCCAACAAAATTTGTGTTGTTTATGGACCCTAATTCAGTATCAAATGCAACAGCAAAGCGTTGGTTCCAATGCTTCCGTTCTGGTAATATGTACGTCGTAGTACAATCATCGAAAATGTTGATAATATCATGGAAATCGTCATGCGAGAACTTATTCCTTTGCCTAGGAACTGAAGAATAACCAGAAAACCGTTTGGAACCATTTGCATAAGGCCTCAAGTAGAAGCTCAATGTATGGGACAAAACGCTCAGAACTTTTTACTTCACCCAATATTAGGCACAGTTTAAGTATAGGACTTACAGAAGTTAGGAAATGGGAAATCAGTGATTTTAAATATAAAAGCGTTTTATCAACTATTTAATATAATTTATTATTTTTTTTTTTTTAGAATGTTGTGCTTAACAGCCACAATATCATTAACGCTACACTCTATACTCATGTAATATATGCTATATGTATAACTTGTTTCTCATTAATTCTTCAACAACGGAATTTCCTAGTACTCCTTTCATCAATCATCATCAACCACGGAAAGAACTGAAGCCAAACCATACCGTACAACACTCGAGCACACATACGCACGCACACACAACAACAACGTGGTCAATTATTGTTATTACAAAATAAAGGAACATTATCGTATATAAACTTAATGTATTAATACTAATAAAGAGTGAAAGCTGCTGGATTAACTACAGTAACCGAGTAAATATATACTTTTATAAATATATATATATGAAGTGTGTGATCAAATCCAAGAGCACAATAAACAGTGTATTTACAAATCAATGCAAATGCAATTCTTCAACAAATCGAGAGACAAATATCTTTACATAAAAGCTCTTATATAATATAATAGTCATTAAATATATCTCATGTACAATACATATTTATTTATATATATATAGATGTAAAAAAAAGAGAAATAATTATCACAATAAATATAGATTTTTTTCTCTTTTTCATTATTACAATCAATAATATATATATTTTTTTTAATTATTCAAACTTCATTCCCTAACGTTTTTAATATATGTAATATTTATTTGATTTAAAATGTAGCGAGCGTGACTAACGAAATAAATTATGTAAAGTTGAGTTACACGAAAATTAATTAAAGATTGAGTGAGTGTGATATATACTTATTATATATATTTATTTATTTATTTAGAGAAAGAGGAAGGGAGAAAAACCGAAATGCTTACATTAATAACTATTATTTCCTCGCAGATATGTATATGTTTATTTACTCTTCGTCTCTCCCTCCTTTTCTTCTTCTTAATATTGTTTGTTTTATTTTTGTTTATTTTTTTTTATTATAAATGTATGTAGTTGTAGTAGTTATTATGATGTTCAGCTGTGTCTCGTTCTTCGTCTTTTGGGGGAGGGAATTATCACGCACCGCCCTGGCAGTGTTCTAAACGCAATCCTCTTTCTTCTTCATCATCATCGTTCTTTCATTATCTTATAAACATCGTTTCGCAACGCACACGAAAAGCATCAAAAGTGTCCACAATAGCCAATCGTAATTCTAGCAATAATCCAGCCCGCTGGATGAGAACGCTCCTCCTCCGCATGCCACAAACCAATTACGTCCAATAAGAAAAAACCATCATTCGCCTATCACAAGAAAGTCCACCATAAAGTTCATCAAAGTAATCGTATTTTACTACACCGTAATAAAGACAAATAGAAATAAAATAAATACATTTTTTTATGATCATTGCACTAATCAATAACGTAGGAAAATGTACTTAAGCTACTTTTAAAACAAGTAGTTTTAACCGACTGCCGAGATGGGCATTCGCGGAGATAGTCAAAAGTGTTTGTGTATTTGAGGATGGAAACTGTATTTGTTTTTAATAGTCTTCTGCCGCTTCTATACTTAGTAATATAGTCTTCATTAATGCTTTCCTTTCTTGATAATTAAATGCAAACGTGCTGCCTCTGCTGGATGGAACGTTCTTTTAAATTTCGTTTATGGAAGTCGGGCCCATACGTTCACCGGTGTCCACCCACTTGCTTTCCTCCATTATCCTCTCGAAGCAATCCAGGAGATATAAATACTGAAACAAACAATATAAATACAAGAAATATTAACACTTAGCAAATTATTATATTATATGAGAATAATAACAGTTTTTAGAGATGATAATAATAACTAAAATTCTTGTTTCAGTAGAACTAAATGAACAAACTAGGATCTAGCGAAAATAAAAAAGTTCACTGTAATTATTCATGAGAAAAACTTAAATTAACTTACAACTTTATGCAAATCGTAAAATTGAGTTTACGAAAAATGAGATTTGTAGTTTCATTTGAGTACAACTTTCAGATAATAAAATTAATAAGTTAGGTATGAACTTACGTATGGCGTGAAGATCTTCACCCATCTGGGCGCCTTCTCCTGTCTATTGTATTTGAGGCAGAAAGCCATGGCCTCGTCGTCCGCCTCCCACTGGGCCACCGAGTCCCAGGACAACTCCACGACTTGACTCTCCAAGGTACCATCTTCGCTGCACGCGTGCAATTTCAATCCGCCGCTGCCGACGCCCAAAACCACATGACCGTCCTTCCGAGAATCGCAAGAACAATGTGGAAACACGACGTCTCCGTATCCGGAAAGTTCTCGCGCCAAACTCAGGTAATCCGCGGCGCGGGTCTGATCCTGCTGCGCCTTCAACTGATACAGTCTCTCTCCGGCGTGGATGCATCCTCGGTTCACCTCATCGACTGCCTAAAAGTAAAGCAAAAGATATGCATATTTTTAGAAATCCATAGAATCTCATAAAAAAAAGTAATTAAATCGTTTCGATCATCAATTTCAGCAAACAAATGAAAATATAGCTTTTTGAATTCATAAACCGGGAACTACTTTTACTTATAGTATTTATTGGAATTTAACTCTTTCTGCAAGAAAATATACACCAACTCGTGCATATTTAAAGTGTTAATCCTATGGGATTATATTATCCAGTAAAACAATAGATGCTTAATTTTGCTCGCTGAATACTTACTTGCCAGAACAAATAAGCGGTGGCCTGAGGATCGGACATCATGGTCAGCTCTTTGGACAACGAGAACAACCACTTGCGTATGCAGAGGCACGTGCTCGTCGCAGTGCTGTAGTTCTGTATGTACAAATTGTGAGGGTACTCTGTGGGTTGCAACTTGCGCTCTGGAATAATCGGAATCATTAAGAATCGTATTTTGCAGATGCTTGATTCGTTCACGCCTTACCGAAATTGTACTCGACGATTTCGAACAGGTAGAAGTACCGTGCCGTCGTTTTGTTCATGCCTATCTTGCGAACGACCGTTGCGTAAACCTCATCCGCGTTGGCGCTCTTCTTCACCGATACCGTGACCACGTCCCGATCCGGCAGAAGCACCTTCAGATCCACAGGATTGCTGTTCGACTCGTCGTCTTGGTCGGTGAGGAACTCTTGCATAGCCTCAGATTCGGCGATCACGCGGACAGCGCACACCCTCTCCAAATACTGCTCCAAGCCACGACGTCGCGCGTCCAACTGCTGCTCGCTCAAGTGGAATGGCCATTTACCAGGCAACTTAGGAAACGTAAACCCTACAACCAAAAATTAGTCAATAATAGTTGAATAGACAAAATTCAATTCAAATGCATTATTTTAATGCAATAAAAATGATATAAATAGAGAGGTATGAAATGAATGAATCTATAAAACATAAATATTTTCAATAGTTTCCATAATGCCCAAAGTCATGAATCAAAATAGAATTGTTAGTCATCGAGGAAACACCAAAATACACACACACACGCTGTGCATCAATGGCATAAATTACCGCCACGGACATTCAATAATCCCCTTCCAATAGATCAAAGAGTTTCGATGCAAATGCGCACACATAAACATATATCATTACCTGTGAATTCCTTTTTGAGGTCGTTGTGGAGCTTCGCGAATTCGCTGTACCTCCTCGAACATAGGTGTCTTCCGGCCATGTAGATGTTGAAGGCGACATACCGTTCACCGCCTCGCTCATTGTAATTGTAATCCGGTATGGAGATCGGCAGGGAACGCTTCTCGCTGTAATCTATGTACGAGTAGCCCTGCCCTTCCTCTGTTGGTTCCAGCCGCTCGGCCTCCTGCAAAATTCATTACATGTCAGCAACAGTGGTCTTCTCTTAAATCTATACTTATACTTTAATTAAACGATAAAGTAAAGAAAAAGGGGGATTCGTATCAAGCATCGCCGTTGATTCGTTCGAGGAAATTTACAAATTAATTAATAGACGTAATTCGTTTTAATACTCCGGCTGACCTTCCAAGACAATTACCGGGACTTTCGTTGTTTCTTGGTTAGTTCAGAAGTCTAACAAGATTTGAAAATCAATAGGAATACACGTAACAAAGAAATCCTTGATGGGTTAACTCTTTCTTCTCACCTTTTCGAACAAATAAATTGCGTGTGTCGAGACCATCAATATTTTCAGGGCGCATAATAGCAAATAAATACGTCAAGATAACTATTAAATATTGCATTATTACACAAATAACTTTACTATCACAACATAGAGAAAAAAGAAACAGTTAATCGACGTACAAACTCTAATGGATCAAGATAACAAACGCTGTAAATTACAAGAAATACATTGTTTTTTTCGTGGATAATTCATGTACGAAAAACAAACAATAGTAAAAAGATAGCACGTATTTGTAAACGCAAAATACAACATGTAGTAAAACTGTAAACTGTATATTTACCTGAATATAAAATTCCTTTAGATTCTTAAATTTTTGTTATTTTCAATGGGTCTATATCGCAAGCCCGACAACCGAAAGACCGTCTTTTGAAATCCTGACTATGTCAAAATCCCGACTACCATAATTCCAACAATCAAAATCCCGACTATATCGCAATCCCGACTACCATAAAAATGTTATTGTAGAAATTTATAATAATAAAAGACAATGTCGGGATTTCGATATAGTCGGGATTTCCAACGTCGGGACTTTGAGCCGAACGTCGGGATTTCGGTTGTCGGGCTTGTGATTGCCACCGATTTTCTATAAAATCAATGATTCTTGTATTCAAGAAATCAAAAGTCCATGTAAAACGGAATTTCGTAAATAGAAAAATATAAGATCTTATCAAAACCGTGAATACTGTAATCGTGATTTTTCCAAATCGTGAAAGGTTTTTATGTAAACTCCTGATGTTTTACAATTTCACAACAAAGCGACGAGAAATATAATGGAAAAATATATATAACAAACAATTCCCCAGTTATTATCAAAATGTCAACTGCACTTGCGAGAGCTTCGCGTGGATAATATTGATATTGCGACATGTAACAAATTGATAAGGATAAACTTTTCCGGGAACACTCAGATAATCTAGTTACTTTATATTTCTTTATACATGTGTTGACAGGTGACAACAACATTCCGTTTGATGATGAATGTTTCCTTTATATAAAACCACACAAAAGGGGACAAATAATTGGAAATTAAATGGTATATGCAAGGTCCAATTTTATAATCCTGAAACTCCTAATTTAACATTAACAATTTCTCTAAATTGTACAATCAGTTTCGCTTTTTAATTACATGTCTTTGCTACCGTAACAACAATAATAATCATTGGCAAAATTACATTACGCACACGACTTTAATTGCTCTTTCCGAAACAAAATAATTAAATGTTAAATACAAATTATGCGGTGAAATAGACAGAAAGCTGTGGTGAACCGTGCAAGTCAATCGCCTTGACTGCAATATATATATATAATTACTACAAAAAAAAAGTAGAAAGAAAAACAAAAGATCGTTAATGCGTTTGTTTCGCTTCGTGCTAAAGGACGCAAAAAACACGGAGACAACTTTCTTTCGGAACATTCTTCACTGCTCTTGCCGAGATTCTGGAAAATTCTCTCACGAGAATCGCAATTAAACCCGTTCAGAAGACGGACGATAAAATCTTCTGCGAGTAATTAAAAAAAAAGCGCAACCGAACATTATTTTCTCGAACTCTTTAAGTTCAACGAATCAGTTTCATCCAATTTCTTTTTAATGATGTTACAGAAGTTTAAGTGTTTCAATAATTCCTAATTTTATTAGGAAATTTTACCAAGAACCAAAATTCAATTACTTGGTCTACTAAATCAATGTAAAAATGAATTTATCAAGGTAAATATTATAAACCAAAAAATGTGAAAGATTAATAATATTTTACAATAATATTTCTTTTTCAATGAATCACAATTTCTTAATATTGGGTGAAGTAAAAAGTTTTGGCTGTTTTTTTCTCTTTATTTCGACGAAGAAATGAACAAAGTTAGAATTTTCGGATTTAGATCAAATATGCGCCGTTTTGTTTGATAACTTTTGTCCATTTTGAAGGCAATTTCATAATAAGACGATTGAAGCGAGGACTTCTTCAATCGTCTTATTATGAAATTGTCCCTATTGGTAAAATAACTTGACTAGCTCATTTTCACAAGAGAGGCTTGAGGCCATTTTTTCCCATCAAGAAAATTTTGCATATGCTTAAAAAGGTGATAATCGCTTGGTGCCAGCTCTGGCGCGTCTTTAAAGATGAGTACGGCCTGGCGATGTCTTGATGGAACACTGCTGAACGTTTCTCGTCGATCGTCTGCTTCAATCTGGTCAGTTGTTGAGTGATTAGCCTGAAGGATTCCCTTCCAATGTGACCTTTTTTCATCGCCAGTCACCATCCGCATCAAAAATGGGTCGATTTCGTTACGATTCAGCAAAGAATTAAAACTGTTTATCAATTGATTCAAATTCAAACTATAAAATGACAACTTTCATCATCATTTTGCAAACCTAACAAATTTACATTGTAAAAACATATATATGTGTTTATACGTTATTTAACGAGTAATATTGGTTTCCGCAAATACCCCGGGAGCTAAGTAGACCACAACGCATTAATTCATGAATGTTAAATTGAGCTATTCGAAACTACTTTGCAAATAACTTGTAGTTTAATCTAATCAGAAACGGCAATTACAGAGCTTTTTTTTTAATTACAAAGCTTTAATCCCTTGTCGAATAGCTGGACCAACCCTAAAATCCTGGCCAGATTGAGCGAAAATCCCTGAAGCAGGATTCCCGACACGAAGGTCAATTTGCGTTCGCGGAAACCGACAACTAATTAGCAAAACCGGGGGCGTTTCGATCCCGAAGGGGGAGAGGAGAAACGACGTACGTTGGGCATTTACCTGTTGCGTTACGGAAATAACAGTCAGCGTGAGGACATCGCCGCCGGATTTTATTAGATCCACGACCTGTTTGTGAGTTGACCCCTCGACGTTCACTCCGTTGCTGCAACAAGACAAGAGGGACAAGTAAATATAAGCGAAGAAGAGGATCTAACACAAAACAACAAAGATAGAATCGACGAGAGGAGAGTTAGATAATATACGAACGTATCAACATGTATAAGAAATTGCTTACACTCCTGGTGAACGTTCAGAACATACTTTTTCTCTCTGTAGTCAAGGTCATGCGGAGTGTCTTTATATATTTTAGTAGGGAAGTTTCATAATAGTATTCGAGCACCGCGGGACAAATTTCCAAGGAAAAAGAAAAGTCAGCTTTGTTTTTATACAATTATATACCTGTTCGGTAATGGAATTAGAGAGAGCCATGTGTGTTTTTGTGCGCGCGCGAATGAAAAGGAAAGTAAACTTAATATCATTGCATTCCGCGCGTTTGGCTCAAACTTGTTTGTTGTCTGAATCCGAGTGTATTTACATGTGTGCAGGAAAAAGAAGGAAAACTGTTTAATCCTTCGTCGAAATCGAGCTTTTCCCACACAACGACAAAAAAAAATGCACAAGCATTAAATGAACAATACGCGTTTCCTGGATGAGCTGAGATTCTCTTACCTATACATCTTGATCTTACTTCTGAACGGTATAGTGTGGCACACGTGATAGCTCAACATCTTGCTTCTGGCTTCAACAACAAACAATCTTATTTGCACACGAACCTATATATTTTTTTAATGTCACTTTACGGCGCAAAACATGCAGCACAATCTCTTGTTGTCTTGTTACGTTCGAGCTTCAAAATTTATCAATCGTCCGCACGAATTGGTGGTATCGGTCGGGCGAGAGAGGAAAAAGAACGTTTCGCGCTGGTTATGGCTTTACTACACCCAACGCATGTCTCGAGTAACTGACCTTTTAAAGTATTGCCCGTTTAAAACCAATTTATTTATATGAAGTTGAAGAGAAAAAAAAACACACATACACAGGAGACCACGACAAGAAGTGCGTTTTATATCACGTCTCACTTTCTCCTGCGACCACTAGCTTACTGTGTGGATACCAATCAACTCCCAATCATTATCCTTATCATCGTGTCAAGTGGTGATAAAGCGCATTGTCTTCGTATGTTTTTGTTTGCACAAAATTTCAAGATTCCAAATTTATCAAATTTCAATTCAAATCGTTCATATGTACAGTTACGTAAAACCTCGCATACGAATTAACCCATGCACTGTACTACTATACACATGGTCTTAATATGGGTGGATCGAACGGAATGTTTTCTCAATGACGACGGATCTCGCATATTTCTTATTATTTGCAATGCACGTTCTTTCTCCTCGTTCCTTTTTTTTTCTTTATTTTGTCTTGTCTGTTGTTGCAGTGTCCGGAGTTTATTTTCGGCCTGCAAGATCATAAATCTGTCTCGTGTATTTCAATACGCATTCAGCGCCATCAGGCATCGATTCGAGTTCGAATGGCCTAGGCCGGATGGAGTGGACCCGCACTAATGGATATACACTCCATACCAAAACTTTGGGGGCTTAGCCAAACTCGTAAACTCTCGAATGCAATGTAAATATATTATAAGATTCACGAGGAGCGTTTCCATTTAACATTCCGATCGATTTTCCACGCTTTCCAGCCTTTTGCTCGCAGCTCATACTGTCTATGTCTGCAATATCCACCAAGAACAATGCACCCTTCAAAGTACCGACACCCAAGTCATCCACTAGAGCCCTTTTTAATAATGCTACAAAAGGAAAGGATCAGACAGCTCTCAACTAACTCAAAGTATTTAGCATATTAGCATATACCATTATGTATTTAATCTATAATCGTTTGTACCACAAAATGCGATCAGAAGATGGTAAATTTGAAACTCAGACCAAATAAAAATCATTAGAACCATTAAAATATGCCTAGTTCAAATAATTTAGAAATAAAATTTTGTAAAAATATATAATTATATAACACTTATCATGGTGTCACTTTCAGGTGAACTTAAAACTAAATAATTCTAAACTTATCACAATAATACTGAATACCAAATGTATACATTTTAGATTCTTGATTCAAGTTTTTTTGGTAAACTAAAAATGTTAGCTTTTTGTCCATAAGTTTAACTTGTTGAATTTCTTACATGGATCAAAGCTGAATATATCAAAAGTAATAAAAATTGATCAATAACATAAAAAAACTTATAAAATTGAATAAAAATATCTTATGTCATTGTTACAATTTACGTTGAAAATTTGAATCATTTTGACTTTGTTCATAAAGCTAATATTTGGTGTGTGTGTAGCACATTCGTAATTAGATTCATGCTTCTACTATTTGAACGTTTGCAGCAGTATTTGTCTTCCCATTTTTATTGTTATAAACCACGTACAGTGGACAATTCAAATAATAATTGATAAGATTGCCTGTGCGCAATACAATTTTAACGATTTGTTGACTAAAAAATTTCGATATTCCTAACAGAATTATATACTAATTGGTGTGTACCGTAAGGCGACAACGTTTACACATTAACACCTGCATGCGTACTTACTCTGTTTTACAGCAATTTGCGAATGTTAACAAGAAGCCTCTATAGAAGTGCATTCGCTCATGCTTATGCATACTTGAATTTATTTAATTAAAAAAATGCATGCAGCTATTTTTGGGAGCGGAAACCGCGATAAAATTAAAGAAAAAATGTGAGATTTTTAATTTATAAAAGACGTTTAGGTGTTATAAGTGTTAGTGCAAATAGTTCAAAGATTTATTATTATTCATAACAAGCAAAAAAACATAACTGTTAAAATGACGAATATAATATAATATAAACTTGATGTTTCTCAAGTTAAGCAAAGTATGATTTGGATAGTAGTAGTATCCTTTCCAAAATCAGGATAAATGTAATAGTATACTAATCATATGTTCTACAACTATAGTATATTAGTAAATCAAGAATAAACCTAACCTAAACCTTATAGAAAATTGTAGGTTAGGTTATAGAATTATATACTGATTTAATGTTATAAGTATTAATAGAAATAGTTCAAGGATTTATCATTCTTAGCAACTCAAATTTAACTGGTAAAATAATTGGTCGCAAATGACGAATATAAATATACACTTGACGTTTCTCAAGTTAAGCAAAGTATAATTTGGATAGTACTCGAATAGGTGATCTTTCCAAAATCAGGGTGAATGTAATAGTATATTCATATGTTCTATTAGTTAATGTATAAATTTATATGAGTTTTTTACCAAAAGTAACAACTGTAGTATATTAGTAAATCCAAAATAAACCTAACCTAAACCTTAAAGTAAATTTTAGGTTAGGTTATAGAATTATATACTTATTTCTGTTATATGTATTAATAGAAATAGTTCAAGCATTTATTATTCATAGCAACCAAAAAAATAACTGTTAAAGTAATTGGTGTCAAATGACGTAATTAGATATATACTTGACGTTTCTCAAGTTAAGCAAAGTATGATTTGGATAGTACTCGAATAGGTAATCTTTCCAAAAACAGGATAAATATAATAGTATACTAATCATATGTTGTACAACTGTAGTATATTAGTAAATCCAGAATAAACCTAACCTAACCCTTACAAAAAAATTTAGGTTAGGTTATAGAATTATATACTTATATAATGTTATAAGTGTTAATAGAAATAGTTCAAGGATTTATTATTCATAGCAACCAAAAAAATAACTGTTAAAGTTATTAGTCTCAAATGACGTTTATACAGTTAAGCAAAGTATGATTTGGATAGTACTCGAATAGGTGATCTTTCCAAAAACAGGATAAATATAATAGTATACTAATCATATGTTCTACAACTGTAGTATACTAGTAAATCCAGAATAAACCTAACCTAACCCTTAAAGTAAATTTTAGGTTAGGTTATAGAATTTTATACTTATTTCTGTTATATGTATTAATAGAAATAGTTCAAGCATTTATTCATAGCAACCAAAAAAAATAACTGTTAAAATAATTAGTCACAAATGACGAACATAAATATTCACTTGACCAAAACCTTATAGAAAATATTAGGTTAGGTTATAGAATTATATACGTTTTTAATGTTATAAGTATTAATAGAAATCGTTCAAGGATTTATTATTCATAGCAACCTAAAAAATAACTGTTAAAGTAATTGGTCTCAAATGATGTAATTAGATATACACTTGACGTTTCTCAAGTTAAGCAAAGTATGCTGTGGAAAGTACTCGAGTAGGTGATCTAGAAGTAATATAAATTATTTGAGATATAAAATATGCAATTACATATTTTGAAAAGAGAGTATAAAGCAACAACATGGAAATAGCCTCGACCAACAAAACACAAAACAATAATGATCGTTTCACGGTCCATTTTTTTTTTGTCCACTTTGAAACAAACAGTTTCAACTCAATCTGTTGTATTAACTTGGTTTGGTTCCAGTGAATCGTGAATGTAATTATCCTCCCCGTTTTAATTCGCACGCGAGAGTGCAAACAACGATGTGCTTGCTCCTCTTTGGATAATGATGCGCAAACATTACGTAATGCGGAAAATAATTGTTAAAGTGTGTGCGTATATACATTACACAAACACACACACACACACACACATATAGTCGGTCTGCTAGAGACCGAAGAGGATGAAGAGTGCAAACGTGACGCAGAGCGCTCACTTTTCCAGCTTGTTTTTACTCCGCTCGGATTTCACTTGTTTACAAAATAACACTAAAATTACATATTTAATAAGCTAGTAAATGCTTCGTCGCCGTTCGGAAAATATTTATTTTTGCGCGATACAATTTCAGCCTGAGTGATTGCTCCTAGATTACAAGATCCGTTAGATGAGTCACAAAGATCAAACAGAATTTCAGAGAAATAATTTGAACATTTAATAGTTATAAAATAGATAAATTATAAAATTCTTTCAAACTATATTAATTGCAAATGTTTATAATCATTTCTTTAATAATACCACTTGTGAAAGTATCAAGTAAAATAAGTTTACGGTTAAAAGTTAGGTTACGTTTTTAGCAACGGATCAATCTGTCAAAGTATTAAGTAACTTTAGATTGAGTGGAAAAGTTAGGTTAGATTATGTTAGGTTATGTATTAACTGATGCAACGGATAGGTTTCATAACCCAAAACTATGAAATTGTGTGTTATAATATAGATGTTTTAGAATAAAACTTGTATATTTTTCATATTTAATACAATTATATAGTTTAACGAATTTAAAAATTGAATCATTTTCATTGGTAACCGTTTCTTAAGTGTCTTTTTACAAAGGTTAAACTAATTGAAACACGCCCGAAACCAATCAGAGCTGTTAAAAGCATTACTCCGAGATGCGTAGAAATAATAACAGAGACCTCAAGTCGAAACTTCAGCAAACGGAAACTTCTTCATGTTATAATGCAATTCTAGCATCAATTCTGCAGAAATGTAATTAAATCGTGCATTCGAAGAAGAACAAAACAGCCTTCGCACTCGGAAGCAGCGTCTTTGATCCTCGGCGCTGCTGCAAATACCACTTTAATTAATTAGAGAACTCTTTGAACATCATCACATCGCAGCGCCATTTCCTTTCGTACATTCATAGTATAATATGAATAGCAGCATTACGCAATTAACGCAATCGTTCCGTAACTGCCGATTATACACCTGAGATGCGGAATTAAACGTAAATAGTCACCTTTGATTCACCAATTACGCGCATACAATAAATGTCCTTTTTGGTTTTACCGTCAACATCATCGACTTACAAACTTGATTCAAGCAAACATGTTTCGCTTCGACGCGACGGAAAGATAAATAATAAAAAAATAGCAGATGGACAAACAAAACAGCAAACTTTATTTATTATTACACCGTGTAATTGGCGTAACAATTGACCGTTTTTCGGGTCCGAATCAAGGTTAAATTGATTTTGATGATGAAACAATAATAACGATATTTTTTTTTAGGTCACAATTAAATCCATACCGCATTAATAAATGTGTAAACAATTGTGGGATTTGTGAAAATCGTAATCCCATCCAAGTTTGTATTGAATTTATATCCTTAATCGCATCCATCGATCAGATGGAAGTAGTGAATGGAATGCGCAGCTGAACTATTAATAGACCAATTTATGATATACTTTAAGCATCTATGATGTATATGATTACTAGCTCTATTTATGGGAAGGCTATGATCGTAATTCATTTTTTTTACGTAGGTGTACCAATCCACGTCTATAAATGTCAGAAAAATGTCAACGTATTCATATAGATAATCCAGACGGTTACATACATTGTTGTGTTTATTGATTTCTCAAAAAAGTAAATATTGTTTTGGTGTAATCTTAACAATAACAATAATTATCAGCAGTTATCAGAATTACAGACGTTACATAGTATAATTTATTAATTGAGTTCTTGGAAATAATTTAAAAAAAAAATGTGTAGTAAATTAAGTTTCATCATTTATTATTAACCAAACATTGTTTTTGTTTTCAGTACATTTTTGCAATTTGATAATATTTTAATGAAAATGATTCATTCATTTGGAAACTTCATGAAATCCAATATGAGATAATTCTTGACTACACAATCAATGAAGGATATTTCAGGAAAGTTATCATTGTTTTGAATACACAGAGTTTTGTCGTGAACTTAAGTTTGTAAAATAATCTTAAATAAAATAAGTATAAGAAATTTGTAGCTTCATTGAAGCATCAGAGGGAATGATACATCTTGCCTCAACACTTGTTATGTTACTAACTATATGACTCATGATAAATATTTGGATACACAATAAAAGAGTTGTAAAAATGCTGAGAGGTATTTACACTAATACGTGCCATTCTGAAGATTCAAAAGTCAGCTCCAATTCAGAAGTCTGCTCCAAACAAAAACTGTTAAATATTCGAGTTAATTCATTTAAAATCATTGGTCTTGAAACATATGTGATTTCAATCTCGATTTACGTCTTTTCTCTTGAGATAACTTCGATAATCTGTACAATAAATCAAACTTTATATGTTGAAGAGGAAACATACCCATGTATTCAATTCTAAACACACACACAGAGAGATGACCATAATTTACGGATTAACTTAAAGAGATTTGCTGCGAAATGCACAACCTCAGCTTCTTCTCCCACAGTAAACCAACGAGTTCATTCTTATTCACCGTGCAGAGCAGTCGTAGAACTATCATTCCATCTTTCACCAGCTTTCAGCGGACTTTAAATTTTAAACTTTATTTCAGGAAAGTTATCAATGTTTTAAATCCACAGAGTTTTGTCATGAACTCAAGTTTGTAGAAGAATATGAAATAATATAAGAAGGAATGATACGTCTTCCCACAACATATGTTACTAACAATATGACTCATGATAAATAATGGCATATGCAATAAAAAACTTGTAAAAATGATATAAATTGCTGAGAAGAATCAAAAGTCAGATTATCGTCTGCTCCAATTAATAACTGTTAAATATTCGAGTTAATTCACTTAAAATCATTACTCTTGTAACATATGTGATTTCAATCTCGATTTATGTCTTTACTCTCGAGATAACATCGATTATCTGTGCAATAAATCAAATTTTATATGTTGAAGAGGAAACATATCGATGTATTCAATTCGAAACACACTCACAGAGATGAAGAGATTTGCTACGAAATGCACAACCTCAACTTCTTTCTCCCATAGTAAACCAGAGAGCTAATTCTTATTCACCATGCAGAGCAGTCGTAGAACTATCATTCCATCTTTCATTGGTTTTAAAGTTTAAACTCTATTTCAAGAAAGTTATCAATGTTTTTAATCCACAGAGTTTTGTCATGAACTCAAATTTGTAGAAGAATATGAAATAAAATAAGTAGGAATGATACGTCTTTCCACAACACATCTTATGTTACTAACTATATGTCTCATAGTGAGAGGTATTTAAACTAATACGTGCCTTTCTGAAGATTCAAAAGTTAAATTATCGTCTGCTCCAATTAATAACTGTTAAATATTCGAGTTAATTCACTTAAAATCATTGCTCTTGAAACATATGTGATTTCAATCTCGATTTACGTCTTTACTCTTGATATAACTTTGATTATCTGTGCAATAAATCAAACGTTGAAGAGGAAACATATCGATGTATTCAATTCGAAACACACACTCAGAGATGACCATAATTTACGGATTAACTTAAAGAGATTTGCTGCGAAATGCACAACCTCAGCTTCTTCTCCCACAATAAACAAGAGAGCTCATTCTTATTCACCGTGCAGAGCTGTTATAGAACTATCATTCCATCTTCCACCAGCTTTCATAGGTTTTAAATTTTAAACTTTATTTCAGGAAAGTTTTTAATCCACAGAGTTTTGTCATGAACTCAAGTTAGTAGAAAAATATGAAATAAAATAAGAGGGAATGATACGTCTTCCCACAATACCTGTTATATTACTAACTTTATGACTCATAATAAATTATGGGGATATGCAATAAAAGACTTGTAAAAATGATATAAATTGCTTAGAGGTATTTAGACTAATACGTGCCTTTCTGAAGATTCAAAAGTCAAATTATCGTCTGCTCCAATTAAAAACTGTTAAATATACAAGTTAATTCACTTAAAATCATTATAACATATGTGATTTCAATCTCGATTTACGTCTTTACTCTTGAGATAACTTCGATTATCTGTGCAATAAATCAAACTTTATATGTTCAAAAGGAAACATACCGATGTATTCAATTCGAAACACATACACAGAGAGATGACCATANNNNGTTCATTCTTATTCACCGTGCAGAGCAGTCGTAGAACTATCATTCCATCTTTCACCAGCTTTCAGTGGGCTTTAAATTTTAAACTAAATACGACCTGCGGCGCATACAGAACGAAGCGAAATCTCGAATCAAATATGCAATAGCGAAATTTACCCAATCCAAAGCAAATTTATCTATACACACAAAAAAAGATGTACTCGTTCATTAGCTTGAATACTTCATGAATAAACTGTACATTATTATTATTTCGAAACCCCGCATTCAATTAATCATCTCCAACCGAACAAAGAACACACCAACATCAACAAAAAAAAATAAAGAATTACTATTCCTCGTGTTATATTTAGTTGTCTTGAATTTTCTTTTTAAATTTATTTCCTAGATGAGTCGCTCTTACGAAACCGAGAGTTATTACGAAAGAGGGTTTTCCATTGTGTTTGTGCTCGAGTACGTACGAAAATGCAAATTGCATAGCGCAGAGCATCACGTTTCTCGGATTCCGCTTGAATTATTTATTAACACTTTCGTGGAGTTCTCGTGAAGAGGAGACTGGAATGAAGAGAGAAAGAGAGTCGAATAGAGAGAGAGAGAGGGACAGCTTTAATTCGGAATTGGTCGAAAAGAAGAAACGCACGAAACAGGAGCAAATTGAAAATGAAATTTTAATTTAGACAGGGAAAACCACTTCGTATTGTACTTGCTGTTAACTTTAGTGTTTCTTTTTTTTACTAGTTTCAATTAGGAATTAATTGTTAAAACGGATATAAGAAACCAATTTTCTATCCACAAAATAACTTAATTTTCATCTTTATATCAAATCCTGTGTAGTTTTTAATCAATTACATAATTATCAACAATCGTGAGGATGAAAATACAGCATTGCCTAGTACGGTTTCCACCAGTCCACTTAACAATTACGACACGTGTTTTTTATATATAAATGATCGTTTTATACAGTCCGGTTTCAAACAGTGCGAAATATTGACAGAATCAATTTCCCATCTAAACGAACTGGTAAATAATTCAATAAATGTTATTTTTTACAATATTTTAAGCTTGCAGACGTAACAAAAATGAAAATATTAAAGCTAAATATATATATAAAAAAAAGCGTTAAATAAGTATGAAACGTAAAGCAAAGAAAAACTGGACGATGAAGCCAATAGAACGATCCGACAGAGACGAGTGAAAAACAGGAAAATCCGGATTCACGCCGACTAGAGCTACCTGAAGCTCTCATTGCAGCAGATTTAGATGCGGCTTCTATCCACAACTAAAAGCGTTTTCCCTTTTTATTCGCCAACAGAGATTTTCATCTTCGTAATAGAATACGTAATATTACCATTACAGAATCTTAATTTATTCTCAACCCCGCATCGAAATAAATGAAGAAAACACAAAGCAATGACCTTAAATATTCCACGACCTTTTTTTTTCTTGAAACGAAGATAAGAAACGGATAATAATTACTACAAACTATTTACTTAATAAGGTAGAAATAACAATGTACAATTTAGAAAATAAACGCGATGCAAATGTAGAAAGAAAGAAAGATAATAAGAAGCACTAATGAGGTATTACGAAAGGAAGAAAAGTAAAATCCCTAATTGGAAGCGAAGAGTTTTGCAATCATTAATAAGTCGCAAAATGAATTATGCAGATAAGAGTGTTAAATTGAATTTTGCGTTGATAACCAACAACAACAATTTTAATTGTAAATAAATACAATCGAAATATCCAAATAAATTGTCTGCATTTTCTTTTTCGTTAATTATTTCTTAAAATAAATTCAATAAATTCCTGCAAGTAAACAATTAAATTACATTTTGCAATTGAAATCAATCATCAACACAATATTAATATCATTTTTATTTACTTTTCCGTTCGCGAATTAAATATTTATCGACATTATTTATATGACAATTATTGCAATCGCTATAAATCAAATCGCGCCATTAACTCTATTTATATTTCACGTCCACTCAGCATCGTCAATGATCGATACGATTTGTAATCATGAAGTGGAAACAACAACAAAAAAAATTAATAAATTAAAACAAATTTTAACATTTTACTTATAAATTGCTCATAGAAACATGTATTTCAATATATTCTATAAAGTCGAATACGTTACTTAGGAATAGTTGCCAAGTAACTTATCAAGTACTTGACATTTACGCAATTCCTAATCGCTTTAAATTTTTATAAAAATCAGTACTAATTGTGCAATTATTTAGCAATAATTTCTATTTAAATTAAGCAATATAATGAAAACAGTTTCTGTTAATGTATATTACAGAATATTTGGGAAATACCGAGTTTTTATATGATAAAGGAGATTCAATTTTCCAGTGCAACATCGACGTAACCAAGGATTTGTTTACAATATTTTTGTTCTTAAACAACAAAATTTCCATGGTAATCAAATATGAATTATTAAAAAATAAGTAGCATAATATTATTACTATCTACCGCACTCATTAATTTTATATAATATTCATACTTTTTACATAATCTACATATTCTACACATGATCTATTTCTAGGATAAAAAAAAGAGTCGTAAAATGAAACTCTTTGTTTCATTTATATAATATAACTATTATTTCGAATGTAATTGTGTACTTTTTATATATATAGTTTGCAACGCTGAAATTGGTATTATCTAATCTTCAGTATGCAATCAACTGAGCAGTATGAAAGCATAAATGGGGCCAAGAAAACGACAAAGCCCCAAGTAAAGTTTTTTTTTTAATTGTAAATACAGTGAAACCTCGCATAACAAGAATTTCACTTAACGAGCAAAATTACTATTACTTTAGTTTATATAAGGAAAATTGTTTCACTAAAAGTAAAATCCGGAAATTTTGGAACGAATTAAACTCGTCAACGGATTATTTTGTTAATGTATTTCACAAAAAGGTATGGAATAACATTTACTCTCATTTTATACAAGAACAATATAAATTTTATTACATGAATTTGGGCATTTCATATATAAATTTAATGGCAATTAAAGTAATTGTATTAATGTATTATATGTTATAATAAATTATAAGCAATGTAATTTTCGTTTAATCCAATATTCGTTGCTGCTACAATATGAAATGATCGACAATTCTATTATTATATGTTGTACCAATTTATTTAATAATTTCCGTTCCAAAAATATAACAAACCTATAGGTTTATATGGAGTATGCACACACAAATACTATTGATTTTATAACTAAAGTATCAAACTTTCATAGAATCGCGCGTTCTTTGAAACAAAAATGTTACGTTTCTCAAACGAAATATAATCAATAACTAGGCTTGTAGATTCTACAAAATTAATCTGATTAGTATCAATTCATGAATATTGGTAAATGATGTTTGATGAGCTTAGCAAGATACAAATAATTAAATATTGAATTTCTAATTAGATAGAAAATGTGATTGAATGAAAGGAAATCGCTTTAATTAATACTTTATATCAAATTCAATGATTTTATTAAGATTATTAAACCAATAATTTTAGTAAATCGTAAATAAACAAGACAAGATTTACAATTTTATGGAAAAACCCAAAACCTTTCCAAGATGGTCAGAAATACCCATATTATTGGAATTGTTTGCATTTACGTTTGTTTATAAAGTGATTCATCAATGTATTTATTTCTACCTGATATTACTATAACAAAATAGATTAAAAATAAATACATGAACAATACGGAATATTTTCTTTATCGAAATATTTTGATGTAATCTTTTTTAATCAATTAGTCATAATTGCGGATGATATCAATCCAATTAGCAATAATTGACGATTTATTGCATTTAGATCACATGTGGTGTGATTAACATAAGCGTGAATATGAACACACACAAAAAGTTGGTCAAGTATGATATTGATTTTGTATTCGAAATAAGTTGCGGTTTCAATCCTGCGTTGTTCCGTGGTGGGAAACATTCTTGCTATTATATTTTTTTTTTTGTAATTAGAGAGCTTCGATTCTCGTAGGTAGCGTTTGTTTCTTTCTCGAGTCCTTAGCTTATGATGTAATAAGACAAATTCGTAGGCTGGTCAGACGTCAAAGTCTTAAATAAAAATCAATAAGGGGTGGAAGCCGCGGTCCCCTTTTCACCATGCACGCCGCACGCGTACACCGAAGACTGAAGAGTCTTCGATGAGGAAGAAGGCACGATGATGCATCACCATGCACGGTGTGCACGGGTGTTCTGATGTTGAATTGGAAACTCTTGTTGTTTCTGTTGTAGTATTCGTTAAGACTTACACCTCCAGGATGCGGTCCCCTTTGCGGATGCCGGCCAGCTCGGCGGCCCCCCGATCCAGGACTGCGCTGACATGCTGCAGGGGGGCGTACAGTTCTCCGTTGATGCTCCTCAGTTGGCCACCTTCACTGACCTGACCCCGCACATTGAAGCCGAACCCCGTGTCCGTCTTGTTGATGGTCACGACCCGCGGACCGTTCGACACCCTCATATTGTTATGATACCGTTGACTGTTACTGTTTGGCACAGTGTCAGCCATGTTCTGACCGCCGCTGACACTGACAGTTCAACATTCTGCGAAACAGGTACAATAGTCGAGACCAAAACCACGATCGGCTGGTACCGTGCCATTGGTGGGGATGGACGACAGCATCAGCCTATCCACCAATCCCAATCCTACTGCTCGTGAATACAGACCCGCCAACAGATAGCACCACCCACCCGGCATCTATTCCTATCCAAGATACACGAACCACGCTGCACATCTGAAACGATAAATACAATGTATTAAATGCAAACCAAAGTATTAATTTACCTTTAAAATATTATCAAATGCTGTAAAGTTCTGAAGTACTTCAGCTAATCATTAATAATTCAGGATGCTTGACTTCAGTACTCAGTCTTATAAGTTGCCTATAACTTAAACATAACTTCAAATGAGTATGAAAGAGTTCAAAAACTTAGTAAGTATCAGTAAAACTCACGATACTAATACTATCTTTATGTTACAAGTACTTGTCCAATTTTCTATATACGTGTTTTAAATGTTATTTGGCAAGTGTCGAGTTTGTAGTCTCTATGGCTATTTACCTAAGCATTTACAAGTTAATCGCAAGTTTCAAGTATTTGTATATTAGTCGTACTAATATTAATGAGTCAGTTTTTAGTACTTTGTATAATAAAGCAAGTCATAAGTTAAACTTCTAAAAATGAATGAAAGTAGATTAATAAAATTAGTATTAGTACGACAAACGTTAATTTAGTAAATATTAATTATACTAACATGTTAACTAAATAAATTATGTTTGTATATGTATAAACTAATTGATTTCAGTATTTCAATAGAAATTGATTCATTACTAAACTAATAGTTTGATGTATTTAGTAAGTTTACTTTAATTATGTCATTTTTGGTTAGGTTAGATCAGGTTAAGTCACATATTTGAATGTATGCTTTATGATGTAATAATTGTTTTCTTACTGTCTTAGAACTACTCATCCTGTTTGAAATTAAATATAACTGTTGTGAACGAAAATATTGTTAGTAATACTGATTTTGTATGTGTTTGTTCTTGAATTTTTAACTAGATCAAGAAAATATTTAAACTTAGTGACACGTCACTGACAGTTTATGTAACCTAAAAAATATGTCCAAACGACACGTTTTAATAACTGGCTTGCCTGGTGTTGGAAAGACGACGATCGTGAAGAAGCTTTGCAAGGAATTGCAAACACCAATATCCGGTTTCTACACCGAAGAGGTTCGTGATTCTAAAAATGTCCGGATCGGCTTCGATGTGGTCTCAGTGGATGAGTCCACCAGAGGAGTACTAGCGAGAATCTCTGATCCCAACAAAAACAGCAAATATACCATTGGAAAATATCAAGTGTACCTGACCGAATTTGAAGATTGTGCTCTGCTGCAACTGCAAGGACCAGATCTCTTGGTGATTGATGAAATTGGTAAAATGGAAATGTTCAGTTCCAAGTTCAAGCACGAAATTGAACTATGCTTTAAACAGGATAGGATTGTCATAGCAACAGTTCCACTGAAATGCAATATAACTTTGGTTGAACAGTTGAAGAAAAGGGAAGATTGTCAATTGTTTACTGTTGATAAACAGAATAGAAATCATATATTTCAGGAGATCCTGCAATTTATAAAGAAAATAAATATTTAGAATCATAGCTTTGTTAATGTTGCATATTTGTTGTATCTTAAGCAAATAATAAACGTTAATTATGTTATAAAAAAAAACTTATATTGACATAAATATGAATTTTTAATTTAACTTCAAGTTGCATCAATGAAATTATTCATTTATTTAAAAATAAATTGCTTAATGTCAGTCAATAAATTATTAGAAAGACTGGAATATTAAGAACTTCCACTGCAATAAACAGTTTTTTTTTGAAGTCTACTATGAACAATTAAACTATAATTATATATTTAGCTACTTTACAGTAGAATAGTAGATTGAAAAATTGAATTTAAGTGTTCAGTAACATAAATTCAAGTTATCAATGTATCGTCTACTGGTAAAGCAAGTTTATTGTACTTTTTAGTATAGGAAACACTGGTGTGCGGTGCGAAGGGTAAATGTGGTGTGTGGTGCAAAATACAAATAATAAAACGAATAAAAAACATCTGGGAATTTTCTCGCCATACGTCGGTTCTGTATTAAATCTTTTCTTTCTTCTTTTCTCTCTCACAATTTTTTTTTATCGCTTCTGAAGATATAACAAAAATATATGTACGGAAAGAAAGTAAAAGATTGGTGCATCATTGGTATACAAATACATCATCTCTAAACGAATCGATCCATAAAATTTCTATATATATAATCATGTATTATTATTATTACGAGGAGGATAATTTTATTTATATATTTATATTTTTTGTCTCTCACAAGTATCGTCAATATGTACACGTCTTTCGGTTTTCCTTATTTCTTCTTTTTTTTTTACTTAAATATCTTTACAATTTAGAATAAAAACCTAACAATTACAGAATAATAATAATAGTTTTTTTTTTACTTTCGTTTCTTTCTCACTTCTGCAAGTATTCTCTCAACATATAATTTCATTTCAATTTATTACTGGACACTCAAAATATATATTTACAAATTCCGCATTCTCTCAGCTAAAGAAATAACAAAAAAAAATAATAATAAAAACAAAATTAAATACAAAAAAGGAACAAAAATTAATGAATGTAACCTTTTTTTTCTTCTTCTTCTTCCAGTTTCAGAAGGCATCTAAGTAGTATACAAGGACTCGCCGTTCGAGGGAGTACAAAAAAATAAATAAAATTTCATCATCATTTCCAAAAACCTTAATTCCTTTTCCTGTCGCTCTCTCCTAGTCTCCTAATCTTTATCCACTTATCGTCATATCTATACTGTTAACTGTACAAACTATTTATAATATACATGTATATTTGGGCTTCTATGTCATAACATATGCATACATCCATATAGAAAATGATTTTAAAGAGCAGATGGATTTCGTGAAATTACTTTGTACAAAACGCAAAATAAAAATAATTTAATTATTTTTTGATTACTTTTCTTTCTTTTTTATATTTTTTTTGTTTGTTTGATCTTGTTGTTGATAGAAACTTAAAGAAAATAGAAAAAATGAACAAAGTAACGAGATTTTTTTTTTGTTTAAATATCGCACAACAACAATAACTGAGAGAAAACAAATATACGTAAATTGATAATCCCGAGGAAATTGCGAATCTGAAAATTATATTCTATTGTCTACATGTTTTCTTTAATAATCAAAACAAAACAAAAATAATAATCAGAAAAAAAAGCTTCGAATTCTGTATTTTGCTTTTTTCTCTCGCTTTATCTTATCTTTTTAATATAAATATTTACAATACAAAAAGCAACAACGGTATTGAAATATTGTACATGAAATCGCATCACAGACTTTTTTTTCTCAGAAATTAAATACAAAATCCCAAGCTCTATCTTTCTTTCCATCTCCTATCCAACTTTTCTTCTTCGCTCGTTCTCTATATGTTCATTTTATATTATTTTCTATAGAATTTTTTTTCTTTTCAGGAAAATTGATCGCAGACTACTAAACGCATACAATACATGACGTCGTGTCTTTTTCTTCCAATTTTTTTTTCTCGTTTTCTTGATTTCAATACAAAGCTAATTCAGCCCCACCGGAAGCTTGTTAAATATAAATTAGTTCCGGCGAGGCACCAATAGGTTAAGCGCGAGAAGTATAACATTGATGCTCGACACGTTACTAGAAACAAAGGTGCCGGCACAGGGAAATATGTAACAGAACATAAATGAAATATTAATTATGGATATTGGTACAAAAAATTAAATAGTAAATTCTCCTATCTGAAACGCTCTTTAACTGTCTCTACGTCCCATTCCGGGTCGTTAGGGTCCTCTTCCCCGTAAGCACTCTCCGTTGATTCGCTATCGTGAAAAATCAACTTCTCGTCGGACTCGCTGCTTGGACTCGCCACCTCCTGCGACCTGGCGTTCGTCTTCAGCTTGTGCTCATCCGGCATGCTGCGTAGCATCTTTTCGTACATCTCCTCGTTCAATGGGAAGAGCCTTTTTTCATACGGTTCCTCGATTTGTTCGGGTGTGCTACAACGGTTCTCCTCTCTGTAAAGGGACTCCTTGTCCTTGGCGACACGCGATTGCGAGATTGTCCTCCGCCGTAGCGCACTAATGGTAGGTAACGTAGGAATCGGATCATCCATGGGCAGAGGCGTGGCTGGGGGCGAGGTCAATGGAGATACAGTGTTTTCCGAGTTCTCGGCTACGCCTAACACCGGCGCCGGCGACATCGGATCGGGCGTATTCGCACCGCTCGACTCTGCCCTACTGTCGGTCCGCCTATTCGCCCTCGACCGACCATACCCGATTGGCAATTTCAAGTAGCTCAAGAACTTCTTCTTTTCGTCTTGCTCACTTTTCTCGTGTCTCGCTAATACAGCGTCTTCAGACATATCTTCACCCTGCAAATAACGACATAAAATTTTAAGAACATAAAATGATAAATCATTTACAATGATACAAAAATATACAAGACAAAATGCAATGTGCATTCCCCAATTCAAGTAGTAGAAAATTGGGATGTAAACAAAGCACGATTGGAAATATACTACACTATACATCACTAAAATAGATTGGCCTTGTATATTTGTATCATATGTACAATTTATTTTGACTACACATGCAGACAAATTTAGTGTTTTTGTCAAAAGCATTAATATGTTATCCAATCTAACCAGTGCTTAGGATTACATAAACTATATCAAAATGAAGATTCATATGTATATTAATGTAAAACCTAGGTATTAAAATGTCCATTTGAACATAAATAACAGATTACAATTATATTACATAGTAATAATTAACATCTGGTTCAAAGATACATTGAAATTTGAATCATTTAATTATACATTATCTCAGATGTGTTCAATGTCCGAATTATGTTTAGTCTGTGATAATAACTTTATAAAAAAAATAATGGTTCAATTGTAGTACACTGAGTTCATTCTTACGAAGTTTATAATATTATATGCGTTTCTTCAATTAATAGAATAATGACTGTTAAGCAATATTTGGTGTGGATAGTAATTGGATGGGTGACCAGTACCATTTGATTAGTTTTGCTATACTAACAGACAACACTACACTACTAACAAAATATACACTGTTGAACAAAAAGGTCAATAAACACTATGGAAAAAACGCAATCGCTACTACTACTACTACTGATGTAGTATTACTTACATCTCTTATTCCTTGACTAGTTTTCACAGTGCCGTTATTTTTCACGTCATACTTGTTCAACAGATTAGATTCAACGATCCGCCACCTGCGAAAGAAAAGAAAAACGAAACGTTTAATTAAACCGCACTGAAATTGTCGTTAAGTTTCTTGAAATCTCACTTTGGTGTCAAAATTTCCTTGTACTGTAATTTTTCAACTCGCGTTGAAGCGGCCACACTATAAGGAATAATGATATTGTCTATGTCATAGGAATCGACACGATTCCTCTTCTGATGCGACGAAATCGATTGGGCTGTGAGCAGCGGCGACGTCGATGGCGAATCGAACTTCCCGCCTCCGGAAACGCCCAACGACTCAATCTCCTCGTCGATTCCGTCCGAACCGATCGAATGGTGAGACGAGGACATGCGATTCCTCTTCTTTAATTTACCCGTTGGTCTTACATTCTTCCTATTCCTATTCTTGATCTCTGAAAATACATAAATATATTTTTATTTGATGCAACAATTTCAATAACATTTGTGTACAATTAATTATAGATATTGTGTGTTAATAATAGTCAATTACTCACTTGCTGATAGAGCGTTGACTGTTGTTGGTTTTAGGTGTCTATTGTGTTTCTTCCTGTGCTCCAACTTTCTAGGTCTATGTTCTATCGAACTTCCAGCCTTCTCTGTCCGATCGCTCTTTAAGAACTTCATCGCCTTCAGATTGGCCCTGGAACTACGCTGCTGCCATTCCGACGTCTTCATGATTGCTTCCATATGCAGCATCGCCGACGCATCTAAACATTAATCATATAATTAATATAAGAAAATAACATAGATTCATTGTGGAATGAGTCTTTGTACCTTATCTAAGACAGTTCATGACAAAACCTGTAATCATCCGTTATCTACCGTTATAAAAATATGCACTCTCTACATAAGCTGATCACATAATAATTTGTTATTGAAATGATACATAATTTTTTTTATTTGCATTTATAAACAGGTAAATTATGAACAGCTGCTTACTATTAAATATTCAAATACTTTATTGAATAGAATCTATTCAATGTAGCACAGCAAAAAGGCCATCGATCGATCCAGAAAATAGAATGAAAAATATATATTAACTTTGCATAATCTCGGTACGCGTGACTTTGCGCATAAAGCAATATTTTATGTTAAGCAACGATTCTTAATCTAATTCAGCAAACAACTTTCATGGACTTGACAAACTAATAAAAGTTTATCTTAATTTTATGGATCAAACGCAAAATTACGTTAGTTACATTTTACAAATCAATTTCATCAACCTAGTTTTTCATTTTATACCCAATATTTCTACTGCGTATTTGAAAATACGTTAGATATTTTTTTTGTTACATTTTAATTGCATAGTTAATTAACTATAGGATATCGAATTTAAGAATAGAAAAACCAAAATATATAAACACAAGTAAACGCAACTAAGTAAAGATAATAAGTAAGGTCACGAATATTGATAAGCGTGACGCATTCAAGGATTTTAGTAAAAAAAAAGAGTCAAGTTCAAATGCATTTGTTACTCATTGAGCATTATTATGCAATTATTAACGTATTATGGAATTGACGACATTTTTGTAATTTGATGAAAATGTTTACGTATCGTGATTTGCTATTTTATTATCACTGACTAATAAATTTGAAATATACTTTTAAATGTGAAACGTTTGATATATTTGTTAAACTTCAACTGGTTAGTTTAACCAGAGACTATTATTATTAATGATTACAGTTAGATACAGGTCAGAACAATTGACTCTTAGTTATATCAATCATTGCTATTTATTATATTAATTGTTTTATAAGCAAATAAATGAAGACTATTTCGATTATTGTGGAACATGAGTTATATTGTACAAAACAATTAACTTAAAACACTTTCCGTAATTAATGTATTTTGATATACACATACAAAATAGATATACAATAGACTGAAATACCTCAATGTTTAAGACACTAAAATAAGTAACGAGCAATAAATAACATAAATGACTGTTGTAATATATGTAATACATAAATCTCATGTCCAAGTAAATTATGTTTTTGATTTATTAGATCACCAAAAATAGTATAATTTAAAGAGGATATCTTTGTACAGGAAATTTTTCAAATTCAAATAATAATTTGTTGATTACAAACTGCAATATTAACGTTGGAGATCTAATAATTGCAACACATCATAGCCAAAACTAAAATAAACTATATTGGTTCCTATATCGAAATTCCAACTTGTTAAAATTACTTTGAAATAAAGTATTTTTTAAATTTAAGCTTTAAAAACATTGGATATAGAATATTTAAAATCTAAGAAATGTTTGAAACGCACTATAGTATATTTATTACCAACAAAAACTGCATGAAGATTTAGTCGAAATCGTCAAAGAGGTTATCACGAGTTTATCAAGGAAATATGAGGATATGCTTGCAATATTACTTATTGGATTCGTTAAGTGAAGAATGAAAATCTCTATTTTGATTAAGATTGTATCTATTTAAGCTAATTGATTGGTAAAATAATATAAATCAATGTTGTACATGATCAAGTATAAAAGTGAATCTGCCTTTATAGAATAGTTAGAGACTTTTACTATTAGATTAATTAGTAACAGATTTGTTATAATGTCCAGATAAACTTATCACAAAGATGGAAATACTTGTGATAGTGTAAAAATAGAATAGATACGTGCCTTCGTTGAGAGAAAAGGTAGGATGGAATGAAGGGTCCAGCAGTGCGAGCTTTTCATTTTTGCTGAGATAATCGGTGACATCTCGCGGGTGCGTGGGATCCGTCCTTCCGGTACAAAGGGCGCACGTGATGTCCGGCGGCACGCACCCGCATCGCACCGTCGAAGGACGGGCCGCCTTCTTCGAGACCGCATGGAGTCCTGTGATCTGCAATAGCTTGCGCTTCCGGAAGCTGACCAGCGGTCGGGTCCGCGAGCATTGCACATCCGGCGACGGGGTGGCGCCACCGCCCCCGCCACCTCCACTAGAAACTCCGCACGCGCCGTTCGCCTGCGCGTCCAAGCCCTGTCCCTGGACACCCTTCGACGTAGGTGACGCGCCCGGCAACTGTCCTCGATAACCGTTCACACACGTCGGCGACGATGGCACGGTTGACACATGCGAGGGGCTCGCGCCACCCAAGCGGACGCTTTCCTTGCTGGCCCTTATCTTCTTGTGCAGGTCATTGTACTGCCGGATCTTGTAGTCCAAGTCCGCGACCTGCGACTGCAGCCAGGTCCATCGGCTTGCTATCGCTGCTCGATCCTTCGCGTACCGCCATGCCGCTCGTTTATGTCTGCAAACAAAGAACAAAGAAATTAGAAACTTAGCAAATCAGCAAACTCCACTTTAGTTAACACTGCGGATTTTAAGTATTCTTAACCACTTTGAAATAAAATCCTTTAAAGCATGACAAGACTTAATCATTGTAGACTCTACAATGTAGAGCATAATAGATCTTCGACAGTTAAGAACATAACAAATAAAAGTAAAGCATTGCCAGCTACATATTTCTTTAGTCAAAAATAGATTCAATGATTTATCAAATAAACTTTTTAATCTCGGACTAAATTGGTTTCATTTGCTATATTTTAATACATTTTAATGTTATCCTATAACTTGCAAAAGAGTTGCATCAATTTCATCATTTTTTTCGTTATGTGTTTAGAATTATTAATAATCTTTGATTCTAGATTTTCATATTCTAAAATTATTATATGTACGAGAAACTGGAAAATAACGCTAAATTCTCTACATAAATCATTTTAACAATACATAAAGTAAAATAATTTATAATAATTGCCAGATTATAAAAGAATAACCTATTTTAAACTGCTTTTTTAAATGTTTAGTTTAGCGAACTGTGCGAATACGAAGTTATTTACTCATAGACTATATAGTTTATAAAAATGTGGTTTTTATCTTATGATTCATAATCACGAGATTTTTATATCTCATAAACAGCGAAACAAGTTGGTTGATGAATGTTGCACACGATGTAGTTAGATTTAGTAATTGCAAAAAGATGTATAATGCATAACACATATTTATATTGACTCAAAAACTTTTACATTCTTACAAATAAAATAAAAACGTTCAGAAAGAGGTATTTGCACTAGAAAATAAAACAATGGATTTTTGGAAAGTGCGTTTCCTAATGTCGCCAAAGCATTTTGAAACGTTACACAATTGTATAATTCAGCGAAACGGTAGTTGTTCCGTTCTTTTTGTATGTGTGCAAATGTAGTCCCAGTCAATCTGTTGATTGTACAACCATCTTTATTCTTGAACAATGGTGAGACTACAATGTGGGTCGCCTCGAATTTACGAGGAGACGCACAAGTTAAATACAGCAAAAGCAATACAATTTTGCAAATAATATCAAAGGATGCATCCTTGTAAAATTTCCAATAGAAAAACTGCACCGATTAAACTTGTCACAATCCTTAAATCAACAAAACAAGAATTGCCTGTTCAGCGAGATGCAATAACATCGAATTCGCAGAACAAAAAAAAAAGAAGCCATCGTCAGTGTGTTTCGATTGTGATTATAGGTTTTACAGAGTGCAATTAAATTCCCGCGAAGGAGTGTTTCGCAAAACCTAGTCGCGCACAAGATCAGCCTGGTGAGTACAGCATCATCAACAACAACACCGGCAACAAGGAAGGGGGAAATTAAACAAATATAAGGAAAGGAGAGCGCTTGCGTCTGCGTCCCATCGTGCATCACGAGAAACTGGATGCAACTATGGCATGGACGCGAATGGAAGTACAAGCGGATGGACGCGAATCCTTGAAGCGTTATACCGTTTTGTTTGCCAAATCAGATAACAATGTTTACTTTTTTTACCATAGAGCCTAACAACAATAACCATGCATCTCCCAGAATCAATATGCAGACGGAACGAGCAAGGATAAGTATATAAAAAAAGGAGTAGCAACAGCACAAAATACAAATTCACACTTGCCGTCGGACAAGGACACTGGCGAAATACTTTTCCTCGGTGACCTTAAGGATCTCGCGTTAGTAAAAGCGATAGTTTAGTTGAAAACAACATTAACATATGACTATATCATTCTATGTAGAACAATGATGTACTTTGCGTTTTAACAAAATTAAGTGCATCATTGCTTTATAAACATAGAAGATTTTCACAAATATTTGTTCCTATGCATTTACATACATTTCATTTACATATATTCCGCTATATAATAAACAAACTAAAAAATTGTTTGTCGGTTGTTAATTACGCGATAAGTTTACTCCATGATTATCAACATATTAACAAAAGTTATTCGTTTATATCAAATAAACAATAACCAGTTTTAAAACAGAGTATAACGCAGCGCAGTATGCATTGTTCTGTTGTTATTCTGTAGCATAAAAGAATCTGTTGCAATTCGGAACTAATTGAAGTCACATTATTTTTAGGTTTCCTTGCAACCTCTGTCTGAATTATGGTTTACAACAAGTACACATTGGATAACAATTCTATGGACATAACACTGACTTACGTTTTTCTGTTCAATTTCAAGAAATTATTCATCTAAGTGTAACTATTTGATTACACACAAGTAAAGACTGTAATCGATTCTTGTGTTGCTTATGGCAACGGTTCCCAATCGATGTGTCTCGTCACACTAGGTATCGCGATTAAGTGGAACGTGTCGAAAGCCGTTTGTTATCATCAATAAGAGTAGTTAAAACATCCAAATTCCAACAAACAAGAATCGGTATTTTGTATCGCTACATTAAAAACTTTCAAGGAAGTTTTCAGTTTCATAGCTTTTAAACGAACTTCTCAAATATCAAAAGAAATTCGTAAAAAAATAACTCAAATTTTACGTTATAAAAAGATATAATGTGATAACCTATAACCCAAATAAATCTGTATTGAAAACAAAAGGTTTTTTTGGAAAGACATATGGTCTACTTTTGAGTTAAAAGTAAAAAGCTTTCACTGGATCATCAACACTTTCAACATTTGCACTGGATTTAACATCATCTTTGGCAACCGGCGTGATGTTATTCCAGATGTTCCAAGAAACATAACAACAGCTTTACTTATGAAAAGCAATACGAAGAAAATTAAAACGCATCAAAAACAGAACCATATCAATATATTTATAAATATTTATTACTTTAAATTAAACAATTAAAGTTTAATATTTTACTGACAACTAATTAAGTCTTTTTTTGTTTGTTTCGTATATATTTAATAATAATGGTCACAATTACAAGAATTGCGCAACTGAATAATGCGCTGAAAACAAGTCACTTCCCCTTAGTTATGGATTTTATATAAATCCTTACGCAATTCGCTATCCCTATCCTATTTATGAGCATATGACGTATATCGTCGCGAAGACTTGAATTCGAATCAAAAAACTAATAAAACTCCATAATATGAGTTTTTCAAACATGAAACATGAATCCTAATCCATCGTACGCTTTGGAATCACAATAAAACTTTGTTATTGATTAAAATAGAAAAAAATAATACAGTATTTATAGTATTGTAATAATAAATATTGTTATTCGTTTCAATCCGAGACGAAAATACTGTTGATTAAAAAAGTAAAGGGGAACCATAAGGAAAGTTCGGGATGGCGAAGATCGCTTCTTTTTTTTTTTGCAGCTGTGCACAAAGAATTTCGAACTTTCGCGCGAACACAAAGGAAACGGGTTCTTCCGCTTTAGTCCCACGGGATCGTCGAAGGTCGGGCGATTAAAAGCAGCAAGTAAAATGCGACGTTATAACGAGTTGGCGTTGAGAAACTCCCGACGATAACTTTTGTTCCGCAACTAACTTTACCCGTTCAGTTGTAACTCGATTATCGCAATACGCTTTACTTTATGGTTGTTGTCGCAGTTCTATATACAAGACTTAATATTTATACACTCTAGGCTTATCCTCATATATACGTACTGCAGCTATACGTAACATGAAATGTATGTAGACAGTAATTGGTTATGCTTATTGTTTTAGCTGCTAGATATCTTGTACTTTATATTCATTGTATTGCAGATCTTCCTTGCAGATAAGTAGAAAGTATAGATATAGGCTTAACTATTCATATAATTTAAAGTTATGAAGTAATTTTTCATTTTTAGGGGAAAAAAAAAAGACAAAAATTTATAAATATTATTCAGAAATAAAATGTTAACCTTGTACATTCTTTTTCGGTGATTAATAAAACTACCTGAATAGAAAAATCTATTATAAAATCAAAACTAAGAAACTTTAAGATTGTTGTGGAATATGTCGAGAAAACATGCAATTATCACGCACTACGTAATAAGATAGTTTGCGTTGGAGTTGGGATTGTGTTTAAACTTGCGTGTACATAACAGTACTTGACAATATGCAAATGACACAGGCTTTGATCAATCGATATAAATGACCGCAATATGTCCTTTTTACTAAACAAATTACCTCTACAATGTATGCATACAATTTTTGTTATTTAATATCATATGAAGCTGCAACCAAGCATTTGATGATTTGAAAACTAATTTACTTTCCACATCCAGATTTAAGTATTTGATTGAAACTGCGTGTAATGTCATTATTGACAATTTTCCAATTACGCTAAATCGATGCATACTTAATTATTCAGCGTATAATTACAAGATAGGAAAACTGTCTATAGGGAATTAATTAAAATTGTAATTAGTCACCCGCACATCCTGATTTGTAAAGTATCCTATCCAAGCAATTTAGTTATATAAGAAAATTATAACTTAAAAAAGATACGGAATAGCTACAAAAAAAATGGGAATCCTGATGACGCTATCGGTTGTCCCGAATAGTTCCCAAGCTGATGTACTTTGGGAACGAATGAGTTGGCCACATATGATATTTGGTTGCCAGAACATGCGAGATCCACTTGGACAGTGCGGCAAGTAAATGAAAGCACTGAAAAAAGTGTAAATAGAAGTGAAAAATAAATAAAGCGGCAGATAGCGCATTCAAAAGCAGCAACTTTCAAATTCTGAAACTCCATCCAAGCGCATTTACGTGCGCACTCCACTTAAACAATCTTTTGATTTTCATAACATCCAGTACAGTTTCAGATATAAATAGACTTTATGAAGTCTCTCTCTCTCTTTTTAATAACGAAAATTGGAATTTGGCATATAAATAGTTCCTTAATTGCAGATTTAGCATTTAGGGAATTCATAAATTTGAACTTTACGAGTATTATTGTGGTTAAATATAAACAATATAAAACCAATCTCACACAAGTCAGTTCTCTTCTCTCCTTAAATTCTTAATAGAATAGAAACAAAAGAAAATGAAGTATCTTGTGAATTAATTTTGTAACAGACTAATCTAAATGGAATAACTTAAAGCTAATATTTATAGATTATCGAAAACTTGGATAACTAAGTAGTCTATGTTTAGCTCCGTCCAATTTATGGATAAATATCGTTAAGGATTTGGACAGAGCATGATGCGAATCATGTAAGCATGGGACGTGAGATGCGAGACTTCGGCTAGAGACTTATAAATTCAACGGACATTGCGACCGCAACGATTATTATCAGTTCTTCGAAACGGCACAGCAATTTCTTTGAATAAAAACCGTCGTCCCTCCCTGCTTCAATATATATTAATCAACCATTTTAACCAGGCTACGCACAGCGTAATTCCATTATCGATCAACTGCACATCGCAATCTGTCGAGTGTAGGCAGGTCTCGATTACTCATAAGGTTGATTTTTTATTATTTATTTTTTCAGAACAGCAACAAAAAGTTTCGTAAACAAGCTAATTCACAACCAATAATGAGCATATCATAATTCAACATCACGCAACAGAAATTACAGCATTCATTCAGAAATAAGTAACAAATCTTATATAAAATCGAATCATGCGAAGACATATGTGAATCCCTCGAACCATCAATAATTCTTCCGGTCAAATTGCTTTATGTGATAAAGTTCAAATGGAGGAGACTATAAATATTTCAAGAAACCGGATCAATTTTCAGGCGGCTATGTGTGTATTAGCACCAGCACGTCACTCATTATTTCGCTCAAAACCGTGTTACGTAATTATTGCGGAGCAGAAAGACAGTGGAAATAGAGGGGAAAAAATAACGGGCTATGTAATGCGAGTTGGAGCTCACACTGAAAGATTAGATTTCAGGAAATCATTAGTAAGAGATAATCTCGTTTCGCATAAAAATAAAAACGAACTTTGTCGATGCGAATAAATGAAATATGCTCGTCCGTATTTCAATTTCGAGTGCAACTGACAATGCGAAAGTCAATTAGATCAGACGAAGGAAGGAAGGTTTCAAAACATGTTGTTTATCGCGTTAAGTTTCCATTTCGGATGATGATTTTGTAGCGAGTTGAAAAACAAAAAGGGCCTTGGATTTCAATTCAGATCCAATATCGCCTCGTATTCATTTATATTTAATCCACACCTGTATCTAGTATAATCCACGGTACCTTATCAACGATTTATTTATTGATATTTGTTTATACATTTATGTAATGAATTATAACAAAACAATGAAAAACCATAAAGAATATTTCGAATAAACTAAATTTTAAGAACCTCAATTTTTCAATTAGAACAAAATCTATTTCAATTGACGACTTCGAAAAGCTTTTGTCTACTTTTTTTCCTTCCTTTGATTTGTCCAATCCACCGAATAACTGTGACAAGACTCAACAGAGGATAACCATAACAATGGACTTCCTAAAGGACAGATCCATCGTCTCTATTCGTTGAAAAAAAGGGACCATTATTGCCGATCATTAAAATGTACTTATGTCCAGGTAGCTAGCTCTATTAGAAAAAGGCGACCTTGTGAAGAAAATTTTAGAAATTACATACAAAACAACTCGATTTAAAAGGAAAAACACTCGAATAATTTGTTGACCAAGCCTTCTTCGGATAATCGATACAGATAGCTTAGAAATAACTGGATCAACGTTCTGAATCAACTGTTTTTGCGTACTTAATAACAACGTTACGCAATCGCCGTTAACAAACATTGCTCCAGCGAAAGTTAACAGACAAATTTGCTTATTTCGTAAGTTATTTATAATCCAAGTCTATATTGACTGAGTAATGCGTTCCGAAGAAACTAGTAAATATTTAAACAGTTTTTCATAACGTCAGTTAATTTACATCTAAAACAGAAAATACACTCGAATAACTTGAGGTTAAATGTTACATCGAATATGAAATAAAACTAGGCCAATTTTGGTTCAAAACAATAGGCTTTTTCGATCAATTATGTCTAAATGGATTATTTTATAAATACGAACAGAGAATTGTTGCAGTGCAAATAGTAAAGTTTTACGCGTCGATGACGTCAATGCTGGTATTAACTGTTGCCATTGTTTATTTTGAAAGTGCTTACTACTTGTTTATATTTACATCTGGGTGCGTTTGAGATTTTTCAATTTGAAAGAGATTCGATGATTCTCAATCGACAATAGAAAAAAAAGAGATGGAGGACGAGAGAAAGAAGACAGAGCTATCTAAAATTAATATCGCAAACGGAAATCTCAAACATAATAATCGCTGTTTATTTTTACGTCTATTACTATTTCAAGGCGAACGTGTTTCACCTTAGGGAAAAACTGCCACCCGAAAATTATTTTCTTGGAGAATCAATGGTTCTTTGTGTATAGAATTGTATATTATCAAGGTCTTTGATATCATAGCAGCTGCAAACTATCAATGTGACACTTCTACTACGCTCTTTGTGACATATAACATATCCCAGATAAGTTTTCTTTCATGTTTGTTAAGATTGACTGAATATTATTGGTTTAATAAACAGTTTGATTAAAAAAAATAAATATGTCTGGGTTGTATTATAACTCTGCACACAAATTGATAAAATGAAGTGGTTCTTCTTATAATTGATACTTGGAGGTGTAAAATGCAACCCAGAATATTAAAAAAGTGTGAAAAGATATACAAACAATAGAAAAACAATGAGTTATAAAATAATAAATCTGGGGTATATTGTACAACTCCACACATACACAATTTGATTATAAAATGAAGTAAAATAAATAAATAATGTATGCTTACATAGGTAGATATTGTTGATGTGGATTGTTGTATGTTTGCATTTCATCACAACTCTCTCCTCCTGAGCTGCTGACTGTAGCTTCAGAATCCACTTCATTCTGAACCATAGACATCTCTGATTCCAAAAACCCAGATACCCTCTGAAGCTCCTGCTTATCAGATTGGGGCCATTGAGCCAAAGTAGTGAGTCCCATGGATGGGGTGGATCTGTATCCAGTTGTTGGTTCCACAGAGCCTGCACCAAAATACTTATTGGTATGCCTCTGCCTTAAAGTGTTGTTGGCCTGAACAACAGCACTCATCTCAAGTTTCTTAATTAGATTTTTGGTGGAGTTATATGAGATTGGTTTCAACTTTTCCTGGATTACAGGTTTGGGTTCCTCAGGGAGGTGATTCAGAACAGCACTGTCATCTTGTTTTGGGCAATTCATGGGTTGCTGATGCTGCTGCTGCTCCTTGCACTTTTTTAACGTTCGATGCACATGTTCATACACACCGGCCATTTCGCCACTCACGTGCTGGCCCATGAGACGCGACTGGAATTTCCTCACCCTTCTGATCAGAAAATCCATTCTTCTGTCAAGTGCACTGTGCTGTTTCAAGATGCCAGTCATCAGGTCTTTGGTTTGTGTCTCCTTTATATTTGTTACAGAGTCACTCAACTGCTCCTCCATGCTCATATTCATAACATCACTGAACAGCTCCTTCTCCAGGTTGGTGAAGTTGCCCACATTAAGATCACTGCCAGACAATGGGAATATGACATCCTGTTCATCCTGCACAGACCCAGTGGATTCTGCTTCTAGAGATTTGAACACCTGCATGAGCTCATCCACATTGGGATTAATGTTGTTTATGTTGAATAACTGGTCATCTTCTGTGTCAAGTCTGTCTTTGAGGATGCAGGTCACATCCTCTAAACCACCCTTCTGTAGGCCCATTTTGTCGTCCTGGTCACCCATAGGTTGTGGACAATTGCTCATTATAGGCTCCGCACACTCCTCAACTGTACTATCCAAGGCCCTATTGACTTGGTCTATCTTTAACAGTTCAATGGCCAGAGAAAGGGGATTGCCAAAGCCATAGTTCAGATCCTTGCTGGTGGTGGCTTTCCTGGGCACATACAGCTCACCACTCTTGTCCACACCGTTGACTGGGGATGCCAGCTGGTTGGGGGGCAGCTTGAAGCTTTGTGACTGGTTAGTTTCTGTTAGGGCTGGTGCCATGACCTCCACATGGGGATGCCTCACCGAGGCCGTACGCAATCCCATTCATCCACTTTTGCACATGGAATGTTCCCCTTGACTTTCACAAAACACTGTCAAAACCACTTTGGAGACACAGCCAGCTCCAACTAATTGCAATGCAGTTTAATAATTGGGGAGGGGAAAAAAGTTGAAAAACAAAATTGAAAAAAAAAAGAAAACAAACAAACACTGAACTAATCCCCGGCCAATTCCATCGTCGTCGCCCTCGTTGTGCGAATGATGATGGTTATTACGATGGGAAAAAATATAGGATAATAGCAGGAGGGAGACGCTTTAACTGTTCGCTACTTTCCCTTAACAAAAGCGTGCGGTTAGCAGCGACCGGGCATCGTCCGGCTCGAGCCGTTGCGGTTCGCGACGCGGTCCGGAAAACCGGAAACAACGCAGGAGGCAAATCCGGAAGGTCCGTGCAGATAACACCCACGTGACGCCGTTCGGCTTACGAAATCCCGGAGACACCGTGCTTACACACTACGAAATACGCACCTACAACCAAACATTGCACCACCTTCGGTCGAAACTGGGGGCGCACCGCCGCACCAATGAGCACTTGTCACCATCGGATACGTGTCCGACATGAAATCCGTGTGGACGGAGCGCGATAAACAGGCGAAACGGTCTTCGCAGAGACGATTTTTTGCGGGACAAACGTACTACCACAATGGCGCCGTTCGGTGGTACAGGCGGACGACGTACCACTCCATTTCTGTTGAACAAACGAACGTCGGCGGCGTTGACTGAGCAGACTCCTCGCGCCACCGACCGGCCCCGCCGATTACAACACCGCTTGATGCAACTTCACACACACACGCACACACCGACGCCACAGACACACGAGCACCAGCCTCGACAGGAACCACCGAATCCAAGCGAATCCGTGAAGAATGATGTAGGATGTAGATCGGACCTGAAGACCCTTCACCGATGATGCTGACGATCCTTCGCCGCTGTTGTCGCCGTCTCTCTCTTGCTCACGCCGTTGAACGCCGTCTACGATCTATCGCACCTTTTTTTTCCGGTTTCAAATGCGCAATGTTTTTGCAACGCCAAAACACCAACGCAGCGATGGCCGAGCGACATCTATCCGCACCATTCCACAACCTTCGATCCCGCGCGCGCCAGTTTCGCGCCCAAAATCACTACACATTCACCTCTCCATCACTCTCACTCACAAGCACTTCATTTCACTTCTTTCCCATCCAAAAATACACTTCCAACGCTTTCCCCGGAAACGAACAACAGATCCACGAATTTGATGCATTCACTCGATATTCCAATCCACTCGAAGCGCGCGCTGCCATCCCATATCTTATATAAAATGTCCTGCAAAAAAAAAAATAACACCCTAATTAATTAAAACAAAACAATTATAAACAATTGAAATACACACCTTTCCTGACTCCAATATCCTTATAAATCTGTAAATAAACAAATATTTTAATATTTGGTTTGCAGCTATATTCAAGTAATAGACTGATTTTCATTCATTTTACTCAAATTATATAAAACAATTAGAAAATTAACATGCAATCTCATAAATACACTTATATAAATTAACAAATACATTCACATCTATTAGTTATAGAAATTTAAATATATTTTTTTTAATTCAGCTTTAAATTTTATATAAGAGTTCAATGATTAGCAAATTGTCTAAAAACGTAAATAAAAAACAATGTTAATTATTGACATTTCATGAAAGTTAAGGAAAATGTTATAATGAATTTACCTGGATTGGAGAAAAGCGCCATCTGTCTGATCGCGTCAGAAATCACGACGAATTCGCTTCTTTCAGAGCGCTTCGTTTTCATGAAAACTAATCCCATTTTCAAGTAACAAGGAAGTAGTTATACCAAATGCTATCCCATATCATCGTTGATATTAAATACCTCGCTACAATCACTGAAAACACACAAACAAACAAATTAATAATTGCAATTATAAATATTTAATATACCCACCTTTTTAAGCACTTCGTTGCCATCGCTTGAATATCTGCAAAGAAAAATAATTATATAAATGTTTGATTTACAACTGTTCAATAAAAGTAAGTTCAGCATTAATGTTTTATCAATTTTAGACAAAATAAATTGAAACTTTCTTATTCAGAATTGATATGTCAATATGAAATTTGAATACTTGCATTGAGAATATTATTATTTAGAAAATACAATTTGCATATGAACTTCAATTGACAAATAAAGGAACAAGAGACCTACCAAAACAGGCAAATGACACATCAATGGTCAATTCGTAAAGTAATTAAGATGGAAACGATTGCGAATTATATAACATCAGAAAATAATCTCTGTAATGAAGAGATTTAGTTGAAAAGTAAAAATTAGAATAATTTAATGCGTAAAAACAGGAAGTACTAGTCTTAGCGTCCGCACGCGGTAAAATTTTCTTATAAATGAACGCGTCAAATAATAGATCTACAAGAGAATCTAAAACAAAGCAAATTATACTTGAGTAATTATAGAAGAGTTTGAAGATATGACGCATTTATATATACATCGATATAGAAGTTGACAAAACAGTTTGAAATTTGAGATTATACATAATATAAACATGGCGACGATAACACTAAATATTGTGCCCAAGTCATTTCAGCGGAAAAGTATTAATTGCATTGTTAAAAGCATATTAAAAACTTCAAGACATTATTTCATAACCATATTTTATATAAAGACAATTAAGTATATAATATGTATGTTGAATATTGCATATCTAAGTTTGCAAAAAAAAACTATATTAATAATAAATTAAAAAAATAATGCTTCTCCATTAGTAAAAGTCAAATAGGAACAGTCAGAATCAAACAATCGAATAAATTTGGTCATTGCAATGAAATCTCATCGAGTAGAAAAGTATGAGTAAATTTTTCATATAACCACCAATACAAATTGAGAATATATATATATATACATATTGCATAAAGAAGCTTGTATTGTTATAGTATTGAGTAATATAAAGGGTGTAGAAAGTTGTTTGCGGCTATTTATAATTTGTCATAATATTAGTCATAGATAACTCGAGATCAACAAAATTCAATCGATTAACATGTTTAATCAGGGTTAACATAATTTGTAACAAGTGCTTTTATAAAGTCATATTTGTTTCAGATGCTTGATATTAACAAATATAAGCTATTAGAAACGTTTTTAGCAAGCAAAAATTCATGTTGTTTAAGATAACTGAATAAATAAAAATATATTGTTTATATACAATGAAACTATTATCTTTTTCACATAATTTGTAAATGTACTAATTGAAAACACATACCAGTAGTTCCAATTTGCATTGCTTACTCGATGCAAAGCAATGGAAATATATTGCTGCAGTCGAAGAATTGTTAAATTGAAGTTGCACCGAAGAGACTTCTTGTACGTTCAGTGTAAAATGAAAATCTTACTGCTGCTCTGAATAGGCAACACTACGTGCAAAGCACAAACGTCAAATTTTGGAAGTCAAAATACTAACAAGGATCAACTTAAAACCAAGCCCTTTCTATGTAAAAATAATAACGAGGGTCGATTAAATGTATAACAGAGGGTTGTACATCAAGAAAACCACCGATAAACGCTCTCATACTCAGATATTTTTTCAGGGATTTTTCGAACGACCTGCCAAATGACATGGTCGTTATTTTCGGAAAAATTGTAATCAAATCTTGTTCTCTCAATATCTCGATGGATTTTTTTTGTCTCAACATTGTTGTATTTATGTATTTTCATGCGGTTACGATTGCAGATCAAATTTGCGAAATAAAAAACGCGTTGTATACCGTAATGAAGAATGCGAGCTATCCTCAAGGATTCGTTGCAAAACCGAAGTATTCGTATTATCTGAGGGAGGATTATGGATCGCGTAGGGTTCCGTTGATGTTGGGAAATGGTTAGATGATGGATGTGAGTTGGTCCTTACGAATTTGGGGAAAAAAGGACCTCCGTCTTGGCCTAGATTTTTGAATGCCGCGACTGAGCAGCAGCAACAGTTAGTAGTACCAAGATGAGACTGTTAGTTTTGTTATCTTGCAGAGGGTTTTCTTACCTAATGGATCTTCGGGGATGAAGTTTTTGGAGCGTCCTTCGTCGACCGTTTTCCCGTCCATCGCGGCACACACACGTACCTATTTTCCTCGTCTGTCCGTCCGTGGACTTCCATCCAACTTCTTACCCCCCTCCTTCTGGTTGTCATGTGTTTTGACATGTAGGTGGATATCGCACGAGTATCGGCTTTAAGGTTAGATCCAGAGACACCAACACCATCTCCTTGGCAATTCCATTCACCAGCACTTCCAACCATCTGGGATATGGCAACCCCAAGTGACTTCCTCGAACTCGACTACCACCAGGTCGACGCAGCTACCACACAGGTAAATCACTCTAAAATCATCACATATTATACAATTATAAGTATATGTGGTTACCATGGATTTGTTTTCAAAAGTCTTCAAGTATATTTACATTTCATTCCTACCTTTTCTAGAAACACAACTCTTTTAATTCACACCTAATGTTTACCTCCATATAAAAGATAGTTACTCTCACAAAATAGTTATTTTTTAAAAGTAATACTGCTACCTCTATGCTGAAGATATTACTTACTATAGTGGTAGATTTTAAAAACTTGGTTGAAATCTTAAGAGGCAAAAGTACAAACAGTATTTTTTGTCATCAACATTTCAATACAGTATTTTGAAACTATATTTCAACTACACTTAAAATAAAACATGATTCAATTTTGACAATTTATAAACAACATTTTATGATTTCGATTTTAGGAGATAATCCACAAACGACTGCTTCCATTCGCCGACACTGAAATTTTCCGATGCAAGATAAAATCCTCAAGGAAGCTGACCCTAGGCGACGATGTCAAACCAAAATACGAAGTGGTTCTAGATACCAAAGGAATCGATCACGCATTTAGACCTGGAGATTCCATCGGAGTAATTTCGATCAATAATAAGGAAGAAGTCGAGAAGTTAATTTGCAGGTTGAATCTTCTCGAAATCGCCGATAAAACTTACAGTTTAAAGATATTGAAGAACACGCAAAAGAAGAAACCCGTTCTTCCACCGCATATACCAATAAAAGGAACACTCAGAGATGTTCTTTTGAAATTCGTGGATATTAGGGCTGTACCCAAGAAAACGTTCCTACGCGCTTTGATGCCGTATTGCGATGAGTCCGATAGGGATTTGTTGAAACCGGCAAGCGATTTAAAATCCACAACTTATGAAGATTTCATCACCAATAAAGCGCGTACTCTTTTGGATATGCTCGAATCGTTGCCATCGTGCAATCCGCCTATGGAGCGACTTTTGGAACACCTTCCGCCTCTCCATCCCAGGTTCTATTCAATAGCTTCATCGCCGTTGAGAGAAGAGGAATTGCGCTTTGCCTTTTCTTTAGTCGATTGCGGAAAAGTCAAAGGTGTTTGCACTGGTTACCTAGAATTGATTTTATCCGTTGAGAATGAAGAAATTGAATTTTACTTTAGGAAGCGTAATGATTGTTTGAACGATTTCTACGCTGATGATTGTAAAGTGATTCTTATTGGACCTGGGACTGGGGTTGCTCCGTTCATTGGATACTTGGAGGACTTCGCGTTGGATAGGAGGAGCTTAAGCGCTGTTTTGTATTTTGGTTGTCGTTACAGTGACAAAGATTTCATCTATAAAGAGGAGATGGATGGGTTTTTGGAGAAGAAGGTTTTGTGTGAGATTAACGTGGCTTTGTCGCGTGATAACAAGGAATACGTGCAAGATGTCATTGCTAAGCATGGAGAAGCTGTTGCAAGGAAATTGATGGATGAAGAGTACAGAGTTTGGATTTGCGGTAGTCGAGAGATGGCAAAGGAAGTGCAAAGCGCTATAGTTAAAAGTTTTGTTGAGTTTGGTGGAGTGGATGAGAAGGAGGCTTTAGAACTTGTTGTTGGAATGCAGAAGCGAAACATGTATGTTGTTGATGTTTGGACGTAAATAAAGTAGGCAACTTTTTAAACATGTCTTTAGATTTTTAAGTTACTTGTGATCTCCGAATACCGTTACCATCGTGGGTCGAAGGATGCTGTTCAATGATGATGTAGAAGATGAGTAATACCAGTGGGTATTCGAGGAAAGTTGACCGGGATGAAAGGAAACATCCTGAGCGCTTCCAGGAAGGCGTGGGCTGAGTCACTTAAGTCTCTGGCCCCCTGGTGGCCGCAGCCGCACCAGAAGGTTCCCCACCCTTACTGAACCTTGAATAAATCTATTCCATTATCTAGAAATATTCCGACCGATGGTTGCATAAAGCGCTCTTTTCAACCACTCCTATAGTTTATACACTTTGTAGTTTCTGTTTGTTTGTTTTTTTTTTGGATACCGGCGGTGGACCAGAGTATTGTTGTTTATATTTTTCTCAATTCATTTCCTCTGGGGTGGTTCGCTCTATGAGTGGTTAACATGAATAAAGTGATCGGTTTTTTCGGGGGCAAGAAGAAGGAGCCGCGCGAGGAACAGTACAACCCCTGCATAGGTAGTCCGACGAACGTCCAGCACGATATTCACGTACATAAAACCGACGATGGGAAACTGGAAGGACTTCCCACCGCTTGGCAGAAGCAGATCCGTAAGTCTTTGTCTCAATTATACAGAATTTTCCAATTGAAATCATCGTAAAAACTTCGAGCCAAGTGTTAGATGAATCACTCATCAAACCTAAATCAAAATACTTAAGTGCAGAGAGCCCAGAACCTACGGATTCCAATACGAATAGAACAGATTCCAAGGAGGGGAACCCTGATACAAATGCTTTTATCAGTATGATTCTGACATTTTCGTTTTTTTTTCTCGATATAAGCTTATATTTCATTTGGATTACAATTGATGCATTCACTCGAAAACATTCGTTAAACTTCTTTTGTACGGCTTAAAACCATGAACATCCGCAAGTAATCTTTGCCTTTATCATCTCTTAATCAGGTGCGCGGGCATTACTTAATGTAATTGACCTCTAAAATTGTTAACACCTTGCACAACCGAAATGAATGGATAAATAAATAAATAAAACCTGAGGCAATTAAACCCATTGTCTTTGTTTTCAATGGTTGGGAAATGTTCGCTTAATTCCATGCAACAAATATACATCAGTGCTACATACAAATGTGAGAATTGCCAACAGTGCAAAAAAATTATTGTTGTTATTTATAACTCGGTTCCAAGCAATTGTAAATAATTATCGATTTTTCTTTTATCTTCATTGTCGCATTCTATAGTAATTATAAAAATTAGCTAAATGTGTAAAACAATTTATTTATTACTTTGTGACGTTATTTCACTATCATAATACGTAATTAAGGTACATAATCAACCACAATATTTACATAATAAATAAGGTTTTATGCAGTTGAATGATAACCAAATAACTTGAACATGTCTATTTTTAAATAAAAAAATATCTTTAGAAAATTCTTGATCAATATTTTATGAATTTAAGTATATTTGTACAGACAGTTCACTGACTCTGAGATTACTAATTTTCCTCTGTTTATGTAAAGAATTGTGCGAATAAAATCTATAGTTGAACCTCGCTTAACACACAAAATGAATTGTAAGAAAAATGACTCGCTTAACGAGCGACGTTTCGCATAACGAGTGACGATGAGAAAAGAAGTTGTGTACACCTATTATGTGTATCTTTGAATATGTTTCACTAAACGAGTAAAAATCTGGAAGTTTTGGAACGGATTAAACACTGTCTTTATTATTTAAATATTTGATATTATTTCCAATTGTCGTCTGTTTATGAGCATTCATTTAGGTTTGTCTCTAAATAGAATCAGTTTGCGTTTTATTTTAGGATTGTTTTGATACGTGATGCACGTGTTTCTAAGGGGGAAGTCGAGGGCGAAAGGAAATATCCAATAGTACAGAACTCGTAGCTAATCTTCAATAGAATCAAAGAGACATAATTCAACAACTCAGAATATATTCTACACACGATTTAAACATAAGTTTCATTTAACTAATATCGATTAATTAAGTAATTGCATAGTTTTATACCTAATTGGATTGTTTTATAATCTTACTTAATTAAAAAATATCTACAAATTTCCTCAAATAACAAAATATATCCGAGCGTATGTAATCACACAAAACAATAGTAGAATTGTTCATTAAATTCGCAATCGGCTTATCTCGAAACAAATTGACTTATCTAATTTTATCCAATCAAAAAAAAAATATCATTTGCTTAGCACAAATATAAAGCATTGTGGTTCGCTGCAATTGAGAATATTATCTATTTGAAAGTCAGACGAAGCTGAAAACTGCAGGGTTTATTACTGGCAAAATTATCGAGATTTTTTTTTGTAATTTTCAAGTACAAATTATTACGTAAAGTACAAAGTTTATATTATTGGTGTTCGCTACATTTTATCTCAAATCTAATCAATTGTATTGGAAATACATGTAAAATTGTTAAAATATAGATACATTTGTATAGGTTCAACGTGTCCTGCACATTTCTTTTATGAAATTTCCTTTTTCCGAATAGAAAATTAACTGTAGATGCGTATCTACTTTTAAGAAGTAATCTTAATCTGTCGATGTATTTGTATTGATTTAGGTAAAAGAGAAAGTTAAAGGTAGAATCAACATAATTGCAGGAAGTACTAAGGTCGTTAGTGTTCAAATACAGGATGCATTTTTAGGATGTTGCGTGAAAAGAAAAAACGGATGGTTTATGTCGGGATCAAAGTGTGGCACTCATTTCATAATAAATAATGAAAGAAAAAAAATATGCAATGAAACGCAGCTTCAATAAACAATGAAATGGGCAATATTCCAACAAGTAAAAATTGTAACTATACATTCTGTGAAAATATTTATAATATCATTCAAATTATGAAAACTGGTAGTTTCTAATGTTCTAGTTGTTGTTTTCCCAATTACAAAATTTTACGAATCGTCGTGTTTGCTGATTTATCGTTGCATTATCGATGACTCAATGTTTCCACTTATTAATCAAAATAATAATATTTAAAAAAAACTCAAGAGTTGGTCATCTAATTGATTTCATTTTGATTTGCATTCGAATTTAAATAAATTGTTGTGGACTTTTTCATATTGTAAATTTATATAGGTTTTATTTTGTTGTTAACTTACACATTCTTATAAATGTTTATCTAATCTAGATGTTAATTAAATGTTTCCCATTATTCAGAGAGACTTTTAGCCTATCTTATCTGAAATCAATATTGCATATCTCTTTACAAGTTGTATTTCGGAAATTTGCAGATAAAAAAAAATCGAGGTTGAAATATGCATATTGATTATTCATAGTTATGAAATAAGTGTAGTTTAGTTTTTTTTTTGTTAAACCTAAAATAATGGAGACTAGATAATGTTATTGACGGAAATAGAATTGGGACGAAATCAAGGCACGCGCGGAAATTTATTGTTTTCAAAGTCTTACAATGCAAACGAATTAATCGATGTTTGCGTTTGTTGTTAGAAACCTGACGAAATGGATTGTCTATTGGCTTTTAGTATCTGGATCAATTATTTTTAATGCTTATATCAAATAACTAAAGAAACAACATTTTGTGTTTCGATGCTGCAAATACGGAGTTGTGGGTATTTGAAACATAAATTTATGTTTGAGTTGAATTGAAAAGTTAATTATCTTGGATATTGAAAGAATGGTAATTGTTTACAAAAATAAACAACAGTAAAAAATATTGAAATTTTGTGTGATTTATGTTTGTTTAACTTCAGAGAGTCAGTTCACCGAGGATGAGTTGTCGCACAATTACCAAGCGGCGGTGAACGCAGTGAAATACTTGAATTATACGGCTACCCACAAGCATGGCGACTTCAAATTCTTCATCACCGAGAAGAACATCGAGGAGGAAACGAATGCCATCGATAGGTTTATGGAGAAGGGCGGTCACAGCAGCCGCGATGATAGTTACGAGAAGTTGGAGAAGGAATTGCCTCCGGCCTTGCCGCCGAGGGCGGACAAGTATGTATGTTTATGCTCAAGATTACTATAAAACTACAACAAAAAAATGCTTTATATTTTCAGAACGCAGACTTTGGTGACGCCGCAGCCGGTTAAACCCAAGGAAGCGGTGGTGAAGGATATCGCCAAGAGTTTGGATAACCTGAGCGTGGACGCGGAGCAACCGGTGCTTCGCAGAAAAACCAAAGAGATTCAGTTCATCAGCGATCACGATTACCTGCAGAAGATCAAGAAACTGTGCAATCCCAGTGATCCGGAGACGAAGTACGTGAAGGACATGAAGGATTTGGGCACGGGCGCTTCGGGCATCGTGTTCGTAGCCACGAACAAGCAGACCCACCAGAAGGTGGCAATAAAGGACATAGACATGACGAGGCAGAACCGCAAGGAACTGCTGTACGGCGAGATAAAGATCCTGAAGGATCTGTCTCACAAGAATCTGGTGAACTTCATCGAGGCCTTCGTTCTGGAGATGAATCTGTGGGTGGTGATGGAGCTGCTGGAAGGTGGACCGCTGACCGACGTGGTCACAGAGACTATCATGAAGGACGCGCAGATCGCTGCAGTTACCTACGAGGTGTTGCAAGGTGTGAACTACCTGCACTCGCATGGCGTCATCCACAGAGACATCAAGTCCGATAACATACTGTTGGGTATGGATGGAACTGTTAAGGTCACGGATTTCGGGTTCTGCGCGAACGTGACCGGAGACGAACAAAGGGAAACGATGGTCGGGACTCCCTTCTGGATGGCGCCCGAGGTCGTGTCCAGGAAGATGTACGGCAAGAAAGTGGACATCTGGTCATTAGGTATAATGGTGATCGAAATGATCGACGGGGAGCCGCCCTATCTGAAGGAGCCACCGCTGAGAGCGCTGTACTTGATCGCAGCTAACGGCAGACCGACGATAGAGAAATGGGATAAACTTGATTCAAGGCTGAGGGACTTCCTGGACTGCTGTCTTCAAGTGGACGTCAACGAGAGAGCTACTGCCAGTGAATTGCTCAGACATCGGTTCCTCGATGACCGAATGGACCTGTCAACGCTGACGCCGCTCATCAAAGCTGCCAAGAAGCAGCTCAGGAAAGATTGGTAACGAGATCGTATACTTCACAGGATCATTTCTGTTGTATATCTCACATATTTCACGAACGTGAACGTATACATATATTTACATATTTTAAAGAACCTATTACAATTGCATTTGACAACTTCGGAGGTTTTACTTGAGATTCCATTTAAAATTTGTTTTTCTATATTTGTTAAATAACCAAATGATCTCTCTTGGTTACATTCTGACGCAATCCCAGTATTTTCTTTCTATATATTTTTTTTTGTCTTAAATTATACTATAACCAAAAAATATACAAACGAATGGTGCCTTACATACATATAAGAACAAACATTTTTTAAAGGTTGTTAAAATATTTTTATAAAATTATATTGACTTAATTATTATTCCTCGCTTATTATTTTTCTCTGTCTTCCCAAACATTGACGCTGTCAAATAGATGATTTTTATACCTTACAAATAACAAATATTATCTTAATGTGCACCAAATAACATGTGCAATACTTTCAACATATTTCGCGTGTCTCAATTCAATTTAAATTGTGAAGTTGTATTCCCATTATCAATAAAAATAATATAATTTCTTACTATAAAAAAAATCAGATATAATAATTTGAAATATTTAATGGTGGGAGTTAACTAGTCTTAATAAGACTTCTTAACTTGGAACCTAAATTCAGTTACGTTTTAATTCAATTCCTGATCGTTCTCATTTTTATTGTTCGTTTCTAAATCCTTACACAATAATAATAAAAACCTTATGTTAGTTATGAAATTTTTCTTAATAGAAAAATATAGACTATTATTTGTATAATATCGTTATTATATAATATACAAATGGCGTTTTTTTTTACGAAAAAATTTATATTATATATATTTAAAAAAATCAACAATTAATAACCATTGCACGTATCCAGGTGCAAAGGTGTACAAAATAAAATCTGTAAAATCTGATATTTACAACTAAAAAATAATTATCACCATAAAATAGAATAAAAAATAATAATAAAGAAATCAATAGTAATAAGACAACATCACGGATTAATAGTAACAAATGTAAACCTAAATTCGAACTTATAGCTAAGAAACGGTGATAACGCGTGGACGGATGCTAGGTTTGCGGATGGTTGCCCATGGACTGATTGCAGTGATGTCGCTGGAGCACGCGTATCACCGTTTCTTTGAGCGTTTGGGGCTTGCAACATTCCTCGAGCCACGTGAAGACCCCAGCGGATAGTTCCGAAAAGTTGTTAACACTTATGGAGCTGAACGTAACGAACAATTGGTCCATTATTACCTGGAACTGAGATCGATATCCCATAAGATCTACCAATGCTATATGACACAATTGTTTTTATTCCCAAGTCAATCAGAAGACAAATTACATACAAGACTTGTCCAAAACTATTGGTTTTCAATAAATGCGAAATGTTAAACTTACGACTGAGAACTTCGTTTCGTCCGAAACCCTAAGCTCTGTTTGTCCGGGTTGAGCCTGTTGAGCTTTCACGATTTGTTCGTAATTTGTTTGCATGATTTTCAGTGCAATCACTTCTTTACGTAAGGCGTTCCTCTCATCCTCCTGCTTCTTTTTCTGTTGCTGAAGATACTGTATATAATCAATAGATTTCTGAAGTACAGTGGCTTTACTCAATTTGTATCCTTAAAAAAAAGCATATTTAATAAACAAAGTCTAATTGGGAAAACCTAGTCTAATTAAACATACCCGATACATCACTTTGCTGACAAGTGGGAACCAACTCTTGCAGCATGTCATAACCTTTCTTAATAGCATCTCTCCTCTTTTGCTCTGCCTGTGTGTGGGCCTCCCTTCGCCTCTCTTTATAACTTATCGAACATTTAGCTTCCAATTCTTCTTCATCTTCTATAAAACCAAACAAGTAAACAATTAATTGCTTGAAGACATATCAGCAAGTAAACAATATCCATTACTCAACAACAAGCAAATCCAGAGATGTGATTATACATATATTATTAATTATAAATAAAAAAATTTGCAAACCTCATGAACTTTCTCAGATAAGCTGATCTATATTTAAATTCACATATTAATGTGCAACAATTATTTTATAGAAATTACAATATTTAATATAAACTAGTCAATATTAATAAACAAAAGTTTGTTATGGTTAGTATTGAGTTATAGTGTTCAATGAATGTTTACCTGAGTTTTGTGTGGACAAGCTGTTTGAGGCCTGCATCGAGTTGATGTTTAGTTTATGTAGATTATCCTTACTGCCCCTATTGAATGGTTTCTCGATGTGGCTGGGTCCCGGGTAATTCTCACCTACAACAACAAAGCCATCTCTGATGTAAGTATGCAGGTTTAGATGTAAACAACTGGAAATATACTACCATATCCATAGTGATTAGGAATGTAATTTAAATTATCCATAGCATAGAAAATAGTTAAACAATAGAAGAGAAGAAGAAGCAGAAAGGTAGAAGCAACATTGAAAGAATAATAGGTGGATAGAGTGGACACTGTGTACTTAGGTATACATGAATTCACAAACCGTTGTTAACTAATGCGTCCTTGACAATCACATTATCAGTTTATTTCTCAAATGTTATCATCAGCTGATGAAATAGATATCATCTGTTGTAATTACAAGCAAATAAAAACAAGAGCATTTTATTATGTTGCCGATGTTGGCAACAATGTTGTTGCATTGCTATACTTCTGTATTACATACTATAGGTGGCGTGGAGAATTTTCAAATTTCAAATAATTTTGCAAATAACTTTCAGATATTTGCAATTCTATTCATTTAAATGCATTTAGAATCATTAAAAATCGAAACAAATCATACAAACTGACATAGAAATGTTATTTCACATAGATTCAACTTCACTAATCTATTTTAAACATTTTTTTTCTCTTTTGGCCCTATTTCTACCACTTTCGGGTTTATCAGCCCCCACAAATTTTTGTTGATTTTTGGGAATCGAACCAACGTCCTTTTGTATCAGATTTTCGTGATATAGACGACCATAGCCACATTTTAAACATTGAAATATGATACGACAATACAGTGGAAACTCGCTTAACGAGTTTAATACTCGTATAGTGAAACGTATTCAAAAATTTACAAGTTTTACAAATGATATAAGAAGGCGCACAATTTGGGACTTCTCATCGTCACTCATTATGCGAAACGTCGCCCATTAAGCGACTTATTTTTCTTACAATTAATTTTGCTCGTTATTCGTTAAGCGAGGTTTTACTGTATTGTATTTTCGGCTAAAACTAGTTTAATACATTTATCAAAGTTTTATTTTTATTAGCTAATGTAATGAATTGATCTTTAATTGAATATTGATTTTGAAAATTTATAATTATTTTTTTTCATATAATTATTAGTTAAAAGGGCTATGGTTATGGGAACGGTAAAAATGTTGGGGGTGTAATAAAACGTGCGTGTTTATGATGTTTTTTGAGATCATAATATATTTTCATAAATTAACAAAAAAATTAGTATATTAGATATTGATAAAATTAAAGATAATTGTACTAAATATTAGTGTATTAAACAATCTATGATCAATTATTTTCTTGTTTGTTTGTTTGTTTTTCATCTGTCTCGCCTACTCATCGAATTATTTGACGTTACGAAAAACAAAACGAAAATCGTCTCTCTCTCCCTGTCTTCTCCCAATAACATTAATCATTTCAATATATATTTATTTCAACTAAATAACATACAGAGTACACTTATTCTTCTTCCTTATTACACGCACTTTTGGTTGTATTCATCCTTAATTAATTTCTTTCTTTGAAAATAGATCAATTTCGCTCACCCGTCCTAATTCACCTCGCGTCTAAAATTACATAATGCTTATCAAAACTATATACTAAACGTCCGAAATCAAAGAAAAGGTCACTTCATCTTTACAGCACATATGTTAAATAATCAATAAGTTGATTTAAGAACAAATAATAATTATCGAGAGAATAAAATTTTCTTTACTTTTGATATAAGTTTCTTTCACTTTTTTCTTTCCTTTTTCCTGCTCTGTACACTAATTAAGAATATACATATAGTATTTATTTATATATTGTTCTTCTATATGTGCAACTTAATATATAAGTATATATATAAAAAGCACAATACAGAGAGTAAAATATACACAAATATTATCGATCAATAAATATTTTTGTTTTGTATTGTATTTCAGTATTTACACATCTGCGTGGAGAAATTAAATAATATTACAATATAATCATAATCGTCGTGTTTTTTTCTTAAGTTTCAGGGTGGTTGGTTTTCTTCCTTTCTGCATCGAATAAGAAATATAATTAGTTCTCTTTTCTCAATATTGACATAGTTTGTAATTATTATTTTCATTTTTTTTCTCTTCATCTTCTAAAATATTTTTTATATCACATCATCAAGAATTTCATTTTCTTATCTCAGCTCAGCTCAATCGAAAATATAATAAAGATTCTCATGAAAACGGAAAATATCATATATATTTTTATACATTACATCTAGAGAGAAAAAAAAAAACAATTCTCAGCGAACGATGAAAATTTTGTTTTATTTGGACGATTCATTGCAATTATATGTTCACTTTTGATTCACATCAAATCAAAATTGAAAACCTCATTCTTCTTCAGCGCATTTACTTCTTCTATCAAAATATGTTGATTTAATTTTTTTTTTGTAAATTTTACATTTTTTTTTCCTGAGTTAAACAATATACACTAGGTTCATTATTATTATTTTCTTTTTTTTTTTCATTTTAAAAATTTAAAGCTAATTATTTATAATTATTTATTGTACTCTCTTCTTCCTTTCATTTTGTTGTCTTTACTTCTTCATTTCTCCATCCTATCTTGCGAAAACGGTGGCGATTACGAAGAAACGCAAAAGTTGCAGTGCATTCAAAAAAAAGCTAAAATCTAAGTTCCTTGTTTATTTCTTACAATTTTTTTTCTTCTTCTTCACTATTCATCATCATCAACTCTGGACTCTTAAATTGTGTGTATGTGTGGGAGATAAAATGGGACACGAGACCCACAATTGTCAGTCTTGAAAGACGTTTTGGCCCACGAACAATCTAATTATTTATATATTTAATTATTTATTTATATATATATATAAAAGAAATAATAGCTTTAAGAAAAATATACGATTGAATAAAACAAATATAATTTTTCCTTCATAGTTTTCTTTTCTTTCTCTTCGTTATGAGATAAATTGCAAAATAATTGTATAATATATGTTTATAAATATATCCTAAGCATAGCCTCAACACAAAAAATATAACTAAAATAATCGTAATATTATATTATAATTTGTTTTTAAACATCCTAAATCAAATGTTGGCTATGCTCTTCTCCTGCACTGTCTTTCACTCAACAAAAGTTCAATGTAATTGCTAAACAAATTGCTTGGATTTATTCCTATTTCACCTATCAATTATAAATTGTTTTGTTAAATTATTGGCAAAACCTTTAGAAGAAAAATAAACACAAAAAACTGGTCACTTTCTTCAGCTATTTTAACCAAATAATAATAATAATAGTAATATACGTATAAACTTAACTCTCGTCGGGAGTTATTTCTACATCACTTTCGTTCTTAACTGTTTCTTCTTGGCTTTATTTAAATTCTGACTCTTTTATTGCGACTTTTAGTGATGCGTCGTGATTTTATCCCGTTTGAGGAGGTAGGCGTACTATCCTCCAATTTATGTTTCGGGCCACTACTACTACTAGAACTAAGATTATTTACAATTGGCACTATAGCCACCGGCTCTTCCTTCAGGTCCACAATTTCGACTAATTTGCTAGTGCTGGCGATCGGAATGAACTCGGCCGCCTGCTCTATGTCTTCAGGTATTACGCCCTGGTTCACCAGGGCCTCGATGTCTTCGGTAGGAGCCAACATCTGCGACCCGCAACCCGTGCAGAAAGGCGACGTCGCTGGTGATTTGGATCTCCAGTATTGCAGCTCAGTTTTGCACTTGTTTAACTCCTGGAGAAGCGTGCTGAATTTGCGCGATATCTCCTCGTTCTTCTTGTCGTACTCATCCAACCTTGTCGCATACTCCACCGTCTGTTTCTGCTGCTCGGCCATCTGCTTCTGTTGCTCCGAGATCTGCTTTTGCTGATCTGACGTTTTCTTTTTGCACGACCTCAGGTCCTGCCTCAGCAACGATAGCTGACTATTATACCGTTTCATACCTTGCTTTATTTTCCGTATGCCTTTACGCAGCACCATATTCGACTGAGGTTGAGGCTCTTCGTTGTCCGAACTGGGCCTATCTATTTCTTTGGTTTCCTCTGGCCCCAGTGGCGAAGAGTCAATAGCCAGATATTTCTGGGTACCGGATGCTACAAAATTAATTATATTTAAACATACTTTGAGATGATTCCAACGGGAGGAAATGTTCAATAATGAATAGTTCAATTTTGCTTGTAAAGGAAATCTATAAGGAAGCAATTTACATACTATGTTGATATTTTCAAAGCGCGAAGAGTATGTAAATTAGTAAAGGGTACGTCAAGGTTTAACGGTAATACAAAAATACAACTTACACGAGAAAGTGCCAGTAAAATCTAAGAAGTCCGCGTTGAAATATGCGATTTCCGGCAAGCTGGGTTCGATCTTCTCTTTGAAGTACTCCATGGCCATCGTGGATAGGTCGAAGAGCTCGTCTGTGACCTTGTAGGGCCGCTGCAACTTTTGTGTGGTCCGTATGTGCCGAAGCACGTTGTAGACCTCATCGAGTATCTCGCCGGGAAAGAAACAGCAGTGCTTGCGCTCTATGTGCTTGCCGAAAGACATCTGCAGCAGAGTCAGACGCATGTGGATGGTTTCGATGATGTCGCTCTCGCAGGCTAGGTGGTGGTTCCTCCTTGCCGATTCGCGCCTCGGCATTTTGCTCTTGATCACCTGGAATCGTTGGAGCATTTGCGTCTGCAGCTTTTGGAACGACGTGTTCAGCATTTGTCCGCAAACGGCGTCGAATTTAGTGGAGACCTACGGAATGGCGGATGTTATCTTTGGTTGAAGCACGCATTTTTGGTATCTTACTCGTCTGAATTGGGAGAGTGATTCGAAGGTGAAGAAGCCTAAAATCTTCTCGAGCACCTCGACGGGAAGTTCCAGCAGTTGCTTGGCGGGCTTCTCCGACGTGGACGACTTCCTACTACCCGAGCTGCCACCTCCTTCGGTGTGCATTGAATTGTTGCGAGATCTGGTGGCCACCTCATCCGGGCCCGCCGACGTCGTCCCCCATGACGTGGAGCACTCCGCGACGCTGCTGCCGTTTATAATGGACATCTGTCTAGTCGAAACCATCCTGCCTTCTTTGATTCTCTTATTAAATGAAGATTGAACGAGATGAAAAGAAAATAAACCGGCTCTGCTCTAAAAAGACAAAAACAAAAACTAGATTAAGCAACAAATTCAATTAGTAAAAAAATTAAATAATTATAAAAACAGTGTTTCCCAAACATAAAAATACTTTTTGTTGATCTAAACTTTAATTAAATAATTAACTATACCATTTTTTTATCATATAGTCATAATTATTAATATACACATCAATGCTTTTGAATTTATTCAAAACAAAAAAAAGGTTGAAGCCAAATCAAATCACAATACTCTAATCATAGCACTCCAAATATAATCTCTGGGGTATTTGCGCAAAAAAACATTGTACACTGCATACCAATATCAAAAAAATAGGTAGATATGTGCGATTCCGACTGTTAAAATAATAAAACTATTGATCGATGTGGACAGCCGTCCATAATCGACCAAGTGAGTCAAACTTTGGGACACAACGCGATGATCCAACAACAATAACAACGCGAAACAATGACGATCAGTTAAACTAAACCGCTTTTCTAATTATCGAAACCATTTTTTTTTCTATTTTGTAGCTGCAGGAATAAATCTGCAAACCGATAATTGCAACCGCCTACGCAACACGACAATAGCGCCAGACAAAAGCAACGGAAACGTTTGCATGTATGATCTTCTTTCATTTGTGTTATTATAAACTGTATTTCCCTACCATCCGTTGCAGCAATTATATCTCTGAAAAAAAAAATGAAAAAAAAGTGTATACTGATAAAATTGTTTGTATGTTATTTAAACACGGCTTCGTTGCGAAACAAATTAACCTTAATTAAATCCGAATGAAAATGCTCTTATAGTTGGCGCAAAAAAAATAATAGAAGATATGTTGTCTTGCCCAGTTGCGGAACTCGATTACAGCACAAACTGTGCCAGTACGATGCGCGCATTATAAAAATAATCTAAACCAAAAGGCATTTATCGGTGAAACTTGGATAGGATAAGAAGACCAATTTAGGACTCTAGCATTCAGATTTTGATTTATGCTTGTAGCTGCCGGCTAACGAAGCTTAGCCGGCAGCCGTTTCCATTTTCTTACAAAGACGATCATTACTGTTGACTCAATATTTTATACATAGAATAAACAAAAATAAAGATAACTTGTATCAAATTGAATGCAGTATTTTTTTTAAAGTTAAAATAACAAGTTTCAACACAATGACATAACACATTGAAGAAATATTTCTTCTAGAGAATACAGAAAATATTCAGAATACCGAGTTTATTTCACATTTACGCAGCTGCTTTTAAGTTAAAGTTAGTATACTGTAGTTTAGTTTAAAAAAAATATGAGTCTACAGCGTCTATACTAATATGTTTGTTTAAGATACTATTCGAGAGATAATTCAAATTACACACAACATGAATTTTGAGCACCACAAATGTTTTGATCGCATTCACATTATCTACATTTACGATTGTTGCATAATTGCATTATCATGAATCGACCTATTTTCTTTCAGTAGCGATTAAATAATATATTTAAGTGCGACACAATTAATTTCAAAACCTATTGTTTCACCATTTGAGAAAACAAATAACATTTATAACAATCTTAACTATTATTATTATTAATAATAAATGATTATCTTATTTTTATTATCCACAACCACAGCATATTAACTGTTTCCGACAATGATAAATATGTATGAAAATAAATCGAGAAACTACACACAGCCAACATTGTATTATGTTTAGCATAGAAAACTCATAACTTTTGAATAAACTATATATGAAAAATCAATGATCTTACATTGAATATCACTAATAGGAAAAAAATCTGATGAGTAAAATGTTATTCGCTACTAAATATGCTTTTAAAGATTGGTTACAAAATAGTTTTCAAATGAGTAAAGTTTTTGTTTGTGCAAACATGAATAGAAATAAAGATTGAAGTAGGATATTCGAATAGATTAAGTAATTGACGTATTTCTTTTAATACTCTATGCAAAAATTATACAAATATTTGTTCGTATAAACAATTATAATTATCAACGATTTACAAATAAATGTGACATTTTGCAGTGGCGCCGGTTAGACAACACATCCGCAAAAGCAATGCGTAATTTGCATAAAAAAAGATGTTAATAATGTTTTTACAATTATATATTCTTATTATGGCTAGACTGGGATCAAACGTGTCGCAACCATATTAAAATTAGACTTACTGAGTTTCTATAATTACGAATTTAATTCATACATTTGAATTTATACTTTGTATTAAAGTGTATTTACAAACATATTTGAAATAATCTTTATGATCTGTTTGTTATAATGGTGGTAATAGAATTATCAATTTATTTAAAAGTATATTTGTTTGTTAAGAGGTTTCTATCATAATCAGAAAACGAGGTCCTTCAGCTTTATCTATTATGTAAATGTGTGAAGTTTTAACTCAAGCAAATCGTCTCCATTCTATTATTTGTCCAAGTCACGGATGTTTAACTTTCGTAAAATATCAAACACAAATGTTTATTATAAAAATATTTTATGTAAGATATCTAAATAATATCTCAATAAGTATTTTGTATAAACATTATAGAAAATAGTCTATTAATTCAAATAGTTTATCAAACTTGGGATATTTTAGTTATGAAAACTTCAAAAAGAAATATATAAAGATTTGGAATTCAGGAATTTTAAGATTTGTCACAGTTTTCGCAATACAAAAAATGCAGTTATTATTAGCATTGGTATATTTAGTTTGCTGAAATCGAGTATAATTTTATCAATTTAAAATTGATTTCTTGATCTTTTGCAGATTTCAAACGGATTTCGTTGAATGTGAAATGAACAAAAGTTTGCAATTTACTGCAAAAATATGTAATCGAAAACAATGATAGCTGCATTAAGATAAATTATTAAAAAATAATTAAACTTTTTTATGTAATAGAAATACTTGAAGTTTGCAAATATTTTAGTTTGTTTGAAAGGTTTCGGTAAGAAACGTAACGGGTTTTCATTGATTGCCGAAAAGCACAAAGAGTCGGAATTCAGGAATGGTCGGAAAAATATGTAACAGAAGCAGAACACCAAAAAAAAAAGCATCACCTAACCTCTAAAACGTTTCTATTGTTTTGGTCAATGCCCTCTTTATGGAGGGTACAAAAAAAGCCGAGAGAACTCGTTCCACCTCCTCCTTCTATTTTTCCGTTGACTGCGATGTGTGTGTGTGTGCACGAAGGGTTGAACCGGCAGAGACCAGTATTTAAAAACAAATAGAGAGAACACAGACGGGGACGGCTAAGTTTGTCGCGCGAATCAAACAGCAATTAGCGGACTGGAACACCAAGTTGACTGGCGCTACAAACATGATAAATGTTATCAAGGCCTGCTATCGCCATTTTAATTTAGCCGTATTCCTAATGAATGTTGTCCGTTAATCCCTGCGCTTATCAGAGCTTCGGAAGCAGGTTAAGAAGGACTTGTTTATGGATGGATGGATGGATGTCTCTTCGTGGATCATTTGAATTTCAGGCATTTTCCAGTTGTAGGCGGGGGAAGACCAATTCATTGGTGTTTACGTGGATGGTGTATAGAAAACGGAAAAATCTTCGCTGCTTGGGTGGAATGGAGAAACTTGAAATAGATTTAGAAACTGAGAGGTTGAGGTTAGGGAGGAGGGGAAGTCGTGGAGTGTAATTGTTGTTGTTGTTGCTGCGTGGAATCATTTTTTTTTGTATTTAATGAGTTATCTCGATGAGTTATCAAGCGAGCTAAAGATAAACTGGGAGGAATAAAGAAGGCTTTGCGCTTCTTTTTTTTAACTTCTTGTTGTTTCTCTGCCGTGCGTTAAGAAACGGAGAGAAAACGGTGAGCGAGAGAAAATGTTGTACGAACATGTCTGGATTTAGAAGGTGCTAATTAGCCTTGTATTATTATTAAATTTGGAGTGTCATAACATGTATATATGGCTGTGCTGTCGTCTTTTGCTTCGCGTTTTATTCTATCAAAATGATAGGGGCTGGGGGTCTGAGGCCGCGATGGTCGTGCGTCAGGGTATCCCCTTGGGGTTGCTGCGGCGATGGGGGGCTGTCAGGGCCGTTGTGGATAGGGAATTTGGGGAGCAGCGGGCGATAGGCTCGCGCGGAGTCACGGTAAAATGGTTGGTTGTTCCTTACTAGCGCTAGCAACAGCTTTTCCCGACTTGGCCCACTACGAATCCATTTTCTGGGAATCTCCCTTGCTCTGCGTGTCCTGGAGACTCGATCCGCACGTTTGCTGGACGATGGCCACCGTCGATATCGGGGGCCCTTGTTCCTCCTCGGAATCCTCGCTTCCTGCCTTCCTTTCGGACTGCACTCTCTCTGCAATAAACACACAGAACTCGGGCCACCTCTCTACTAAACAGCACAGCACAAATGCACACTCAGCGGAGGGAAAGTGAACAAACGCTCGCACATTTCACCTACTCAACCTATTTGACAGCACGATCATGCGCGTTCCACGACTTTTGTTTCGAAAAACTAATAAGAACAAAATAGCAAATTAATAAAACAGCGTCGTTTAGTAATAACAATTTTTGTTTTTACCCGTTCCTCCACTTTTCTCTGTCCAAATCGCAACACCCAAGACGTAACACTTCAAAAGCAAACGGACAACGACTCATCTATTTATGACCGTATGAACTATTCCAGAACACAGTTTAAATTTCTTGCTGACATTTGTTTAAAAAACAATTTTCAAATCCTACAAAAAATTGTTTACTCACCAATAAGTTACACAACTTGAAATATAATTGAAAAATCAAAACGTTTAAGATATGACACTGACATTACTTTAAAAACAATTTACAAATTCTGCCAACATTTATTCATAAATTTAACTTATTAATCAATACCAACATTCAACATTTTATTACATAATTCATTTCATGATTTCTAAACATATATAAATATTTTCAATCCTAACTTGCTATTATTATCATTAGTTAACAATTTAAGTTCGGATTAGAATTGTCATACTTCAGTTTCATCATCAAGACTACATGACTTTACTCAATTAACATCTTAACTCAAATCAATTTAAGAAATTGAATTTCTTATGCCAACATCACTATGAAGTGAGACTTAATCATTTTATCACATAGGAAACTTTGTTAAAGTAGTAATATGTTCATGATAGTAACAATTGTTCTTTTTTTAAATTATTATTTTAATTCTATCAAAATTTGATAATTTTTTGGTACTAAATTTATTAATTTTATAAATAAATATAATAAAATAAAAATGTGTGTGTTATCAAGACAATATTGCTTTGTAGATCGGATTTACAAATCACCTAGAAATATTGTAAAGAGAAGAGAGCTTTCATCTTGCAACTTTAACTGGACAAACTTTAAGTTTCCTTTTATACGTTAGTAAAAGGTATACTTTGGGCACCCATCCGTTAATTTCCTTCTTATGTGTGTTTTCCTCGAAATCCAAACTGGTTTTCAGGGTTACATTTGTTTCCAAAAGCTCTAAGTCCGTTTCTTTCAGTAACATTTTTCAGAAAGTTGCAATGCATTTATTATTCTATTTTATTATCATTTAATTTGTGGATGTTTATAAGAATTCTATATTTATAAGAATAATGAAATTTTGTCAACAATGAAATTTTCACATATAAAAATTAAATATTTAATTGTTTTAATGAAACTGTTGTAAAACTAAAGTAAAATTTATGCTACAAAACAAATATTACTTAGTTTGAAAGAAAACGATAATTATACTGTGTCTCATTACAAAATTAATTAATGACAGTTTGCGTAATTCATGTCTGAAAACAAATATTAGTAGGTTTCTAATCGTAGCAGGAAATGCGTTAATCACATAAAATATATATAACGTTTAATGCTCATATTAATGTATGTATCCCCCTTATCTCGCCAAAGTTATTGACTGTTTTCATATCCCGAATGGCAATATATATTGTTTTATGAGCAGGGTCGAGGTCTTTGATCCTTCTGGCATACGATTTGCTTGTTATTTATTTACGATACATATGCTGAAAATACATCGTGTAAGCATTTACAACATTTAAGTTGAACGCGACGTTCACCAAGTGCGTGCTTACAGTGACCAAACGCAATTGTAAACTCCGTTTCGATTCATTCTTCTCCCCCTCTCATAGATAAAGAATATTAAAGGACGACGAAACACGCAGAATATTCGAGGCGAAAATATTCCGGGATTTTATGCACCGTAAAGACAAACAGAAGATGTTATTCCACAGAATCATAATAATGTTTGTAACATCTCGAGATGAGATACAATAATTAATTTAGCAGGTGCAATACAGAAAAGGCACAAATATTTAGACAGCAGAAAATAATTTGAATAACTCAATTCTAGAATTTTGTACTTGATGTTGTTTTTGTAGAGCAAATGTAAACATCGTTATTTGAAATAGGTTGATGATAATAAAAAAAAGGGGGAAGTATACGGCTCGCGATGCAAGCGAGTTTAATTTTGATGTTCCCAACATTTGGATATAATAAGCCTAACGCCGGATTCCCAGCATTCTCTATGGATGGATTGAAAGGAGGATTCAGGATTCTTAATTTAGAAGGAGATTGCCAGAACGAGATTCAGGCTTGGACTCTCTTATTTACGTGGCCAAATTAGAGAGCACCGAATTTACAAAATAATATTAAAGCTGTATATTCCATAGAAACAGACTAAAGTTGAAAGAAATTCATCAGAAAACTTAAAAAAATAGAAAATATTTTTTCACAAAAATAATCAACAAAAGTGCACTATTAAAATTAATTGAAATTTACTATCATAATAAGAAAATAACTTTCTATTGTTATTATTAGTTAACAATTTAAGTTCGGATTAGAAATGAAAATATTTTTTCACAAAAATAATCAACAAAAGTACACAATTTGAATTGAAATTGAAATTTACTAACATAATAAGAAAATTGAAAAACGTAAGTTGAGATAGAAAAGTTAATACAATTCCAAAGAGATTCAATAAATAAATGTAAAAATTGTAACATTTACATTATAAAAATATACATTAATAACAAACATTTACTTGAATGTGCAAAATTTTAATAAACATATGTGCAAACAAAAAATACATAAAATATTAGAATCACCAAATAAAATTTGTTTTATTTTATTATTTGTTGAAGTTAATAAACTATAACGAATGAAAATATATGTGTATTCAAATTCAAGTGGTTATGTTTTTAGATAAAACATTGTAATAAACTACTACAAATAATATTTTGAATACTGTCCTATTAATAACTAACTACTGCACTTTTAATACTTGGAAAGATGTATGATGTATTTACATAGTATGTTATGTAAATAAATGATGTTTACAGAAGTGTTTTGTTCACAAAATATAAACAGCGAAGCGAGATGAATTTCATTTGTTTTGGTTTCGTGGAGAGCAGATCAATAAATCGATTGACTTTAATTGTCATGGAAATTAATCTGTGTTGGAAGCAGTAGGCTTCGAACATTTCGGCTGCAAAAATAAATATTGAACTATGAAACAATGCCGATTCATTCATATTCGTCTATAGTAGTCTTTATTAGTTCAATAAATATTTAAAAGCTAAAAACATTGTTAGGTTATTTTAAAATTAGATATGTAAAATTTAATTTTTATGTTTAAAATTGTGGTATACCCCAAAGCAATGTACTTGGACCTAAACAATTAACTTTTCAACACATAAAATCTAATAATAATTATAATTCTAACTAATATTTAAAGTTCTTAAACTGTTTAAGAAATCCTCCAAACAGGTTCAAACAAGCTTGTGCATTATAGTACTACTTAGGAAATGGCTATATTAAAGTTAGCACATGTAACGAAAGAAATATGTCCCAAAGTAATTATAATAACAAAGAATTGCCACATGCGGACAAAGAACAAATTCTAGGCGTGCATCTGGATATGAGGCAAGGTTGTAAAAAAAAATCACATCTGGATAAAAGAAGTGCCGAGTAAAATTCTGCAGACTGCATTGTAAGATAGGAATAAAATTAAAGCTATTGTTGGAAAGAAAAAGTGTGATTTTGTTAGTGAGTTATTTCCGTTGCAGTCGCATGGAAAAGTTGCGAGTCGCAGTAAGCAATAAACAATAAGATAATTTAGCAAATCGAATTGAAAATAATCAATTTAATAATATTTACTTAATATTATTATGTTCAAACAACAATAAATCTTCACCTTTGCACTTAAAATTTAAGATTTAATATAAATAATTAATAGATTTGTTTAGTATTTAGTAATTACATTAATTAAAATCAAAGATGTCTCTAATAAAACAAATTTCTGTCAATTTATTATGTCATAATTTGTATGTAAATTTATAATATTTAGAATTGTTACTTTAACAAATCTTTTAATTTCTATTATTTGTTTAAATCTATAACATTTTACATTAATTATCAATTAACATAATAATTAACTAATTTTTGTTGTGTAAAGGTACAAAATAATTTACTTGAAAACTAAATTCTCACCACTTTGTAGCTGTGAACATGTTAGGAAACGTTCGCTGCACGAATAACAAACATCACAGAAGGGTTTTCATCGCTTATAATAAATAAATAGAGTCGGTAGTAGAAATAACAACACTGCACATTCGACGCTCGTCGCGATAAACATTTTGACAGGTAATTTCGTGTCGCTTTTGTCGACAACAAAATGTTTTGTTTCGTCATAGCCTTCCACGAGCGTTAATTAGTTATTGTATTTTTTGTTTCATTCGAATATATAAAAATAAGACAATTTGCATACGTACAATTCACTTTCAGGCGGATTTTCCGGTGATTCACATTGGAGCACAAAGTGAATAAAAATAATTCAACGTGTGTGAAACCAGGACAAAGTTTCTGAAACGAACCTTGCCTGAATCATTCCGAAAAACAAAAATGTCAACAATAACTGTTTCTTTGTATTCATAATATTTCACATGTAAATAAATAAAAAAATAGTTTTAGTTTTACTTAATAACAATTTAATTGAGATAAAAAAATTTCTTTAAAATTCAATAAATTTATATTCTATAATAAGTTATAGAAATTTCAATAACTAATGTTTATTTTTCTTCATAAATTGTTAAATGTAATATATAATATGATGTTTATCTTAAATATGAATAAATAAACCATTTATATATGTATTCATAAGTGCTTGGTTGGTGGAAACATAGAAAATACATTAATATCTTCTGAATCTAATAGAGCAAATAGACAAGAAACTTTAGGGTCTGAATTGGTAGGACGCATTCGAGATTAACCATATCAGGTTTACTATCAAACAGCCATTAAGGATGAGAAGATGCGCAAAAACGATTCGATAAACATTGCTCTCAAACCTAAACAAATATTTCGGTGTTTGCACGTAGGGTCTGGTCTTTCGCCCTTAATTGAATCGAGCGACCGCTATTCATTACCTGATCTTGTCTAGTCTAATCCATCCACAATACTCGTCTTAATCTGAAAAAAAAAGTAATAATAAAAACATGTTGAAGGGGACAAAAATGTTCGATTACTTCAAGATGGTGCTGGCTGTGAGTCAGCACGTTTTTAGCGGTAAAAAAAGGTTCGTCCGTCCGACAATTCTTCTTTGGGCCTCCGGAGGGTGGTCGAGGATTTAAAGGGCACGGTCGTTAAAAATCTACCGTCCCAAAGAGAAGAGAAACAAAATGAGAGAGGATGGAAAATTGTGAGAATAGAAAGACGACGCATGGTTTTCTCCCGTTCTCGGATTCTACTTTTATTCTCTATACATACATACAGAAAAAAAAATATATATATATTTCGTACGGTAATACGATCATAGAAAAACAGAAGACAACATTTAAAAGAAAAAAAAACATAATTAACTGAGCAATGATTTCGGTTCTGTTTCGTAAAACTCTCCTGTTTTTTTTTTTAATTCTTTCGGTATTGATATAAAGGTATACCTAATTACCAAAAACAAATAAAAAAAAAAGGAAAAGCAAAGGAAACAACGAACATTTCTCTTCATCTTTCACGTTGTTTTTTTTTGTTCTTCATCTTTCCGCATCACATAAAATCTAACAATCATTTACAGAAACTTAACGTCGGGCATCCGCCCCAATCGGTAGAAACCGTTACATAAACACACAGACACGTTAAATGAGTCACAATTGAAAAATTAAATAATCATATCGCATATGCATATTGGAGACAGATACACAAGTATTACATAAATAAGTAAAATGAACTAAGTAAGGTGAGCGAGCTCGTGTGTTGCGCGCTTATAGAGTTTTCTTCTTCACCGCCTTTTTGACACGTGGTAACGTCGCACTAGCCACCTCCTGAAAAAAGAAAATCCAATTTTGTTTTCTCAAACTACGAGTCTCGTACAAAGTCTAAATATATTTATATATAAAAAAAGAAACACCAACGAAAAATTAAATTAAATCATAAGAAAAACCAACAAAGAAAACACAAACGAAAAAAAAATCAACTGTTGAATATCTACTTGTGAACCTATTGGCTATAGCTGATGGAAATCATCATCGTTGAGTCAATGATGGATGCAGGGGAAATTTTGCACAATGGAATTTATACCTACTTTTGGATGGAAAATCAATTAGGAAAACAACGGGGATGTTTAAGAAAAAAAAAAACCTTTCTTGAGTTACCTGAAAACATTACCAGAGAATAAGTATTTTCAGAAATATTTTTCTAAATTCTTTAAATTGAATGTAAAATAAAATTTGTTATTAAATTATTGTGATCAAATAAATAAAAATAAATTCCAAGTATTTCCAATGTATTTTTTTTCTCTTCAGAATAATTTAAACACGTAAACAACGCAGTAATTACGTGTACAATGATGTGGCTGTTCGTGATGTATTCAATTTTTTTTGTTGTGTACGCGATGCCAATTTTTTTTGGTTTATTGATGATTGTAATGTGTGTGTTGTTTCGTGGCGATAAAATCTTCGTTTTAGAGTCTAAATTTAGAATTACGCAACATTGCGAAGGTTTACGTGTTTTCTTATATCTCAATTAGTTACGGAATCCATCAAGGATTTCAAATTATTAAACCCGGGCACAAATAAATTGGATTATGCTGTAGCTTAGCATTAATGCGATCCAAAGCGAAGATTAATTCAGAATCTTATTTATGCAAATCCAGACTTACTTAACTTTTTAATTTGGTTATATTGCAAGGAGTTTTATTTGCTTTTATTGTCAATTAAAAAACAAATGTATATTAAAAACGTATTTTGTCCTTTGAGAACTATTTTTTCATCTATATAAGTTATCTATATAAGTTATACAGTGGAACCTCGCATAACGAGCATTTCGCTTAATGAGCAAAATTAATTGATTAAGAAAAATGACTCGCATAACGAGTGACAATGAGAAGAGAAGTCCCTGATTGTATATTTTTGAATATGTTTCATTATGTAAGTAAAGATCCGGAAATTTTGGATCGGATTAAACTCGTTAAGCGAGGTTCCACTATATAGAACTATTTGAAAATAGAGGTGAAACTGTATATTAGTTATAGAATTATTGATTATTGGAAGCAAAATGTAAATTAGTAAATTCGTAGAATAACATGAAACAAAACTCCTGGTAAAATATAATTAAGTAAAAAAGCAAACAAAGAAATAATAATCATTATTCAGTAATATTATTAATAGAAGCAAAATATAACATAATATATGTGAAACACATAAAAGTATCATCAACTTATTGTTTCCTAATTTCCACATTAGTTAAATAAGCTAATAGTAAAAGTTACTTACAATTTTATAAATTAGTTACTAAAGAAAGCCGTATCAAAAATATTTGTAAATATACAATTAACGAATATATTTTATTGTCATATTCCTAAAACTATAAAAAAAAGATTTAGTCTTATTAACTTAAATGATAATTAGATTTAAGAGAATATAATTAAACCTATATATCATCATTTGTATTGTTATTAAAGCTTAAAGCAAAGCGTTTAAATTAACTTTAGGTAATATATTGTATGTTAGTATTATGTAAAAAAAATACCTCTGTATTATGAAATAATATTTGTTTGATAATGATGCTTGACATGGATAAGAATATGATTATGTGTATGGGTTGGTTTTGTAGCTTCAAGCATTACGAACAAAGGCAGATTTACATAAGCATATCATCTTAAGCCAGAAAATATAAAAGCAAAGATTGCAAGATTTTTATAATTGCGACTAGATTAAGATGATATCCTCGGGGAGATCAAAATTATTGAAATAAAATGATATAGGAAGTAAGTGCAAAATTTCCCATACATAAGAACTAGAGCTAATTTGTTGAAAAAGAAAATCCAATTAGGTTTTTCGTTAAATTTGGTTAAAAGTATAGCCAAAACAAGAACACAGAACGCCAGATGTTATTATATCGATTTGCCAACAACATTCACACAGCTTTATCATGCCTTGATTTGTATATGTTTAATTGATCTAGGTATCGTTTTCGAATCGGTCGTTTGTTTTATTTATTTCGTGGCGGGAGGAGTGTGTGCGAGTTCACGAACTCTCGTCGCTTCTCGCGACGTCTGTCTGGCTTTTAGATTTGATCTGCAGTCCCATCCTTCTGGGTAACATCAGCAACGTCTCCTTCAGACTCTTCCTCTGTACTTGAGGCGACCTGGACACGCTCTTCCTCCTCTTTAGCTTCGGCGAATGGCAGAACACCGCGATGCCCGTGTTCGTCGGCTTCACGACTCCAGGTTTCAGGACGAGGGTGGCCTTTATGGTCGGCGGCTCCGGGGCCGCCCTTTTGTGATACCTCCCCGACCGTTCGTCGGCTTTCGCCACATCCACACCACCATCATCACCACCTTCGGTTTCAATAGTACTATCAATCAAATTACCTGCTTTCGGAACCATCTCTTCCATATCTTTAAAGTCCTCGTCGCTCGACGAATCGGCCTGTGCAATTATACTTTTAGACTCCTCTAATTCCAACTCTGAGTTGGCCTTTAAAGAATAACGGGAGAGAAAGAAAAAGAAAACAAAAAAACAGTGACTTGAAGCGAAGACATCCCGACACATGATGGCCAGGTTTTGTTCTTTTTTTTTGTGTTATTATACAATATTGTGAAATTTGATAAAGATATTAAAGAGTACAAAATCAATTAAGATCAGCAACTCTTCTATTTTAGATTGAACATACATGAAGATCTAGGAATTGGATTATATTAAAAAAAATACTAAATAATTCAATGAAATTCAAGTTGCAAGCAATTCATTAATTCGAAACTTCATATGTTTCAGGATGATTATTTTATGTGATTGGTAATATTATTCTTGTATAAATTTATATTGTAAACTTTATTATCTTAACTAAAAGCAGTAGAAATGACTGGAAATACTGAGTTACAAATGATGTTTTTATATCCAAAATTCCTAGAACTTAAGTAAGTTATTCTGGTATTTTGCTAAAAGAATACTCACGTCGGTGGTAGCGCTTTTCTTTGGAACAGCCGTCGACCTGGTGACTCTCGTTGGCCTGGCCCTGTTCCCGCCTATGGAAGCGGTCCTCACCAATCCCTCCCGTCCTTTGATCGGATGAGTTAGAGCTTCGCCACTCGAATACCCCGAACTCAGATCTTCGGCAGACTGAACGGATACGATCGCATCCGTCCTCACGTCGATCTCCGAGAAATACATGGAAGTAGAAGGCGTCCTCCTCGGACTCTGCCTCTTCCTCAACAACCTAGGATCTGTGATCATAACATCGGTCTCATCGGCGCCTTCCTCCCTGACCCGATGATCACTCAAATCGCTCAAACTGTAACTCTTCTTTATTTGATTCACCAAACCACCTCCACTCTAAAAAAATAGCAAGTCGATATCAAATTAAACCTAAAGATAAGATATTTTCAAACAAAAGATTAACCAAAAACCACTTACATAGGTTACAAGAAAAGGCATGCATGCATATAGACTATGTGAGAGTGCTAAAAGATTAAGCGGAATTAGAAAAGAATTAAAAATAAGTTTATTTAAAATAAAAGAAATGTAATAAGGCAAAAATACATATAAACATAATTTTATATAAAATAAAAAAGGCCTAATGCTCAGTCTTCAGTTTTCTGTGTCCGCTTCTTGGTAACTCGAGTCTTCGACTTCGATCTCTTCGGCTCTTTGGTATCCTTCTTAACGCGACGACTCCTCGTCTCCGTCACTTCCATTTCGTCATCTGAATAGTATGGGGCATTCGTTTCGGTTGTGTGAGATCTAACCAAACCATCCACGGTGCTTCGAGCTCGACTCAGGAGGGAATCGGATATTGATGAAGTCATCTTTTGAGCGAAGCTCGGCTCAGGAGTGGGTTCGCTCGGTGTTATCGCGACTTTTGGCAAATTCTACATTAAACGTGCGATTTGTGCAAATAAATCGAAAGCAGGAAAAAAAAAACGAAAAAAAAACATGTTGGTTAAACGATATTAATCGGGATTAATGGGAGGCGGTTGAAGAGGAGCTGCTCGCTTACCTTGAGGGCGGTTTGCATCAACACGTTGACACCCTTTGATCCCAAATCCAAAACCTGCTTGTAACTTTGCTCTCTGGCTTTTGATATATACTCATCAATTTCCTGCGGATCGCAACAGTTGGATTAATATAATAATCATGGTCAGATGCGGCAATCACTTACTTGTTCTCTGCTACTAAGCATAGGATGTACAAATTTCCTGTATAAAAAGCTAGACCCCTTCGTGGCTGGAGACAGCAGCCATATCACCATTATTATCTTAATTTCGTAATAGAATGGAAACCTAAAAATAAAATTGCATTTCAGTGTGCATCCATCAGCAAGAAAAAGTATCTATGACACAAGCTCTGCTTAATATTACATTTACTAATCTATTTCAGTAAAATAGGTCGATGGGTTATGGTCAATCTCGTTACTTTTACAAGAAAAGCAAGTGAAATGACAACAATATGTGCGAGTTTCATTAACATCATAAATTTTCGCATATAGTAAGAAATAACAAGATACATGATATACAATAAGTTCAATTAGATTTTATGAAAGCGTTTTGTAAGTATTAAAGATAACTTGTAACAAGATAAAAACAGAGTAAAATTTATAGTAACTCGTATTATCCATATTGGTTTCTTAATATGATTATGATTAGAGTTTAGGATTCTTATGCAGTTAAGAAAAATCTGGAAGTAAAATGAGACATACCAACTCAGAAAGACATCTGTGATGGTTTCCACGCAAGTGAAGAGTGCAAAGACAATCCAATACATCATCCATTTCACCTGCAACAGAACAAAAAATACACGCATCAAATTAGTGTCAAATCATTAAGAGCGAAGGGAATTCATTTTAAGAACGGGAAATCCGTCGACGAAAGTCGGCGCTCAAGTTAATTTTGTCTAGAATTTTATTTCCTTTTGCTGATGGCTGCATACTGGAGAGTGCATTCCACCAACTTATAAATAGAATCGAGAACTTTAGGGCTGGCTGCGGCCTTTCCAACTCCGCCCGGCCGTGCCTTTTAACGCATTTCACATCCACCCGCCGCGCAAAGATCAAACGTTTACTAAAGGGAATTTCCAACTTATAACAAAAAAAAATCTTAAATTTCAATGATTTTATGTTTGTCTCGTACCTTTTTTATATAGATGAAAGTAATATTCAATTATGATAACTGTAATATTGATAATCTATCTGGTAGATAACAATTGTACTGTTGAATTATTGATTAGGAAGAGAAGAAAGCGTTTAAACTAGAAACGAGTTACCGTTAATAAATATTTAACGAAATAATGATATGAAAAGTTTCGCGTGCGGATGTCATGCTTGTGTAACAATTGCTCGGCGTTTGGAAAAAGGGGGTTGGAAAAGCCGTTACCGGCTTTTCCGCGAACTCGGACTTCCTGTAGGAGGATCGGAGGAGGAAATTACTGGCAATTATTATCGTCTACTTACGTATTCCTTGACATTCTTCGATTTCACAGCCTTGTATGATGCGTAAGCGGGGTAGAGGGTGCCGAAGACCAATCTGAAAATCGAATACAAGACCATTGTCAATGTACTGTGAGTTTGTTTGCGTTCCTTCTCAGCTGCGGAGGAGGCTGACAGGAGGAGCAGTGAATGGGGCGCGATCAGCAGGAAAACTGTTCTGAACTGGAAGATATTTCTGGCCCGGCGATCATCCTCCTCAGTGCATCTTCGTGGCTCACTTGTGCATCATGGGCATACGTGAGGATGCGAGGAGGAGCAACAGCCTAATGAAAGATAACCGCCGGCCACATGTTATGTGACTATCTCTACAAATTGATTTATTTATGGGCGACGAAGGACAATCAAACTATTGACTTGAACGCTGCGACCCGTGCCAATTGGCCAAACCGTTCAATTCCTTTAGCTGCCTTCAACAGGTAGATCAACCTACTACAACAACTAACATTACTTCAGTTTACTATACTTATGTATGTTTATATGACTTTACTCAAAGCTGTCTGCTACTTGATACTTAGGAAGTACTTAGCAATTCAAAATATTGATGTTTCTTGTACAAGTTACTTAACAAATAACGTATAAGTAGTAAAAGGTTTGAGTTCAATTTATTTTGAATCACATAAACAATAACAGTTTTTATAATTCAACTATTACATGATTATTTATAGGCTACCTTATATACCTCAATGTTACTTATAAGACCTATAGTATTAAATCAAATTTAACATAAATATTTTACATTTAATCACATAAATATGAAATTAATACACTTTTACTGGTAACATGATAACAATTTCCGAATTTAATTTACTTACTATTTCGAAAAGGTGTGATTTGTAGATGCATCAACTACTATAACATTGTGCACATAGTTGAGAACAAAAATTAAAGCTTGTGGAAACATTTGGGAAATCGCCAATAACAGATATTTCTTGTGGAGTTCGGATAAATTAATGGATTAGGTCAATGGCGAGGAAGTGATTTAGCAAATTGCATCCAATTCGAACCAATTGATATGTATGCGCGCAACATTGCTCACTCACTGGACGTTTTCGCAAAATCAGATGTAGATGACCAAACATTGGCCGTTCCACACGAACGTAACGCGGATCTGGTTCTTCGGCTTTGAAGACATCTTGTCGACTTTTTTTCTTTATTGTATTGCGACGATTGCTGAAGGATTGCTGTTGCGGGCGGAAAACGCGGAAAGTTTCTAATATTAAAGTTTGAACCGATGCCATCCAAAATAAGATCTCGGTAGCGGAGCGAGAGTAGTAGAGGAGGTCCTACCGATTTATTTATAATACTCGCATTCTACATCCATCGGACACGATTTATCCAAGAGGAGACGGCTCTACTCCTCTCTCCCGAATTCGATACATGGTGCATATTTATGTACAGTTGTTTTCCTTAACTTACTGAACATTGTTTTTGGATCATAAATCTTAAGTTTAAATAAACATTTTTTTGCACAACTGTTTCTACGAGGCACGGTCTTTGAAATTTCGCTTTTTCGTAAATGCAGAATTATATCGAAAAGCACAAATAGGATAAAATAGTTTTTAAATCTAATCTCGCCAAAATCTTCAAGTTTTATTAAAGTCAGAAATGTATCATATATAAATAATGTTTCCAATTTCATAATTTTAAAATGGCAACATTCCAGGATTAATTTTGGATAAAACATATTTACTAAACATAACTAACCACCACCAACTGTAAATTTCAATCAAAAGTATAAAACTTATTACGTGAATCGTAAAAATCGTTGTGTAAATAAGTGATAACTTGTACAAATATTTGTATTACTTCATATGCAATTTGCGAAACGTTACTTGGTAAATATCAAGTAGCAAACAGTTAGCTTTAAGCGAATCATAACATTCCATGACGTAATCTATTAAAAACATAACATATTCTATAATGATGTTAATTAAATGGTTAATCAACTGATGATAATTTCTAAAAAAAAATCATTTTGTTAATTGTATAGAAAAGTAATTTGAAAACAAAACAATAAGAAATTATAATTTTGAATTCAGCTTTCGTTTAATGGTGACTAATATAAGATTAAAATAAATAAAACTAGTTTGTAATTCCCATTATAATATATAAACAATCTAAAAAGTTCAAAAACCTTGTGTTTCCTCCAAATTTAGATTACTTCCTTAATTAACTAAATAAAAATGCAAACTTAAAAAAACAAAACTCGATGATAAATTGCTTTGTTCAGATCTATTCACAATTATGGAATGAGAGTTCGCCTTAGATCACCATAAAGAGGTAAAAGCAATCAATAAAATCACGATATCTCGAGGTTCTCGCAACAACTGCTTTTATGCATTTCCAAGAATTGATCAATCAATGTTATAAAACCCAAAATCTAACGGTTTCATACGTGATCCATTGTTCACAGCTGATTGATCATAGACATAATCGTGTATTGTCTGCTTAGACAATCATTGTTTCCATTTGTCTACCTCTAACAGTCATAAGTGAAACCATAAATGAAAACGCGTATCTTTCAAATTTCCAAACAAAATAACTTTCTTAAGAAGAAAATGTTGAGTTTAAATAAATGTTGTTCAATTTAAAAAAAAAAGTATATTTTATTGTTTGAACTGCAAATTAGGTTGGATGACCTTTAAGATTTTGTAGAAAGGTAAATAATGCACAATACATTTATAACAAAATGGTGAAGAGAAGAACGTAAATCGCAAGTAAATATCATAAAATATATTAAAAAGGTGATGTAATTGTCTCAGGAAAGTATGTAATAAAGACAAGATTGTGTCTGCAAGAAACTGATTTCATTTATTTTTAACAAGTACAAAAAGGCGATTGCCCGTCGTCCGGTGGATTCGTCGGTACGAGCCAATGAGGTCATTGATTTTGCAGATCGTTCTAAAACCATTTTCAAGGCGGCTCTTCCATAAAAGGATAACTTGCAAAACGGCGCGATATGACGAAGCGTGTTATATTTGGATCTGCCAGTCTCTTTGCCGTTGGACACAATTTTTTCTCTCTTTACATTTCATACCTATATCATATTGTTATTCAACGATAAGCGTAATTGCTTGAAACAACAACAACGTGAGATGCTAATAGGAAAAACGAGACTCCAATTCAATTTTTTCTGTTATTTTTTACGTTGGCGAACTCTAATTCATTTTAATGCATTTAACAATTCTTTCTTTATTGGGAACCCCACGCACGACAATTTCGAACCATTTAACAGTTACGAAACGCGCCGTTTCAATTTGGATTGTATTTTTTTTTTGGACTTTGTTGTTGATATGTTTTCGCACACTTTTCTTCTTTTTAGAATTAATTCTTTATAGATACAACAACAAGAACCCACGTATTGGAAATTGCGAATACAGCAGTTCTGTACATTACAAAAGATGATCATTGAGCAATCGATGCACGCAAGGTGAGCCGATGAAAGGATTTCAATAATTATATCTGATTTGAAATTTTCTTTATAGGCGGATATTTCACAAGGTTCATTAAAACTACATTCAAAATATATACCAACTCATAAATAATATCTACATATGTTAGGTAATAACAAGTTCAATGCTGAATAATCTGATTCAATAGCAGTTTTATACGGTATAAAAATAGACTATGGCAACATACTTCCTAATTATACTTTTTAAATCATTCAAATTGAATACCGAATGTTTTAATAAACTCTATGAATGCACATTGTACTTTTGAATCTACTTCTCATATTCCTATCAAAATTAACTTATTTGAACCTAATCAATAGGGTGAAAATATAGAAAGCTACTAAATTAGATCAAATGATTAATGAAATTTGAAATTATTATATAATTACACAATTTATAGATGCAAAAGGCTATCGACCAAAGTTTTTCTATCTTGAAATTTTAATCTATTATTACAAAGTGTGTTTGTTCTTTACAAATTAAAAACAATGCTCTTTTCATTTGTAATTAAATACAAAAAAAATGAACTTAATACAATTAATTCGGTTTTAATAGTTATACAAATTACGGTAATTACTAGTGAGATTTTTTTTAACATTTAACCTACTTAAAATGTATAATTGTTAAAATCCTGTCTTCATTATAAACAACAAAAAGTAGATATTAAGGTTTGTTTAAATTGTCATAATTTAAGTTATAAACATTTTGTATATAATATAACATTTGATCTTTAACCTTTGCAGATAAACTTACATCGAAATCTTAACGAAATGCGATTTACCCTACAAGTATAGCAAATTGGGAAAGTATTGAAAAAAAAAGGTTTGGTCCAATAGGACGATCAGCTGATCCTTGGCAACCGAGCATCCCAATAACGACATCGATCAAATTTCCTGAAGAAAATGACAACATCCAATTGAACTCTTCATTGCTGCTATCTCTAATTGTAGCTCTACCATCCGATGAGTGGACACGAACAAAGAAGTCAAAGGTGACAAAGGGGAGGCTACGACTCTACCATTGTGTCGCATCACAGGAAATCGTGAAACAAAAGCAATTTCGCAACATGAACAAACTGCGTGCTGCGATGGCTTTTCTGCTCTGATTAGATTGATTGGAAAGAAGCAAAAAAAAACATCAGCAGATTTTTGCTAATCAGCAAACAATAACACTAAAAAAAAATAAGTAAAGGACAATAACAGATTCAAATTTCGGCGCGTGCAAAATGCGAAATTCAAAAAACTCCTTTGCTCCAGTTTTGCTATTTATTGATTTCCACATGAACGGAACATCAATGCTGGAACTGTAAAAAAAAACGACCCTCCACCTGTACGCACGTACGCATAGTTTCGTGTCAAAGAGAAGATATCCATGGGTCACATCTTCTTTCAAAACAAATCTTACGTTCTTTGCGATATCGTTAATTCTTTTGTTTGCGTATTAATTTGAAAATTAAATTAGTGTCAATCTCGTTGGATTTATCGGAAGGATGGGTGAACTTACATGACGAGTCTCGACAGTATCGACGAAATCATTTTATAACACAAAACACTTTAAAAACTATCACTATTTTTTGTATTGGATGAATTCTATACACTATTTTCAAACCAACTACATCGAACATGACAGCTGACAGCAATCACGACTACCTTTTGTCTCCCACCATAACCGTTGGAAGGGTGGTAAACTGTAGCTAAAGAAAATCCCCGCAGTATTTCAAATGTACTATAACATTGATGATATACTGTAAAAGAAGAGACATGTTTTCAATAAAAACATTGCTTGATTAATGTATGTTAATACAACTAAAAATACAATTTGCTTTAAAAATATTTAAAAATTTAAGAATTAAGCATTCACATCTTAAACAATTAATAATGTAGCTTAAATAATAGAATCTTATTTAATTATTAGAGAAAAATGTGCAACTTCAATCTTTGATGAATACAGTTGTAAATATGAGGTTGTAATATAGACAACTTGTCAAACAATCCTATAAGAATTTGATTGTTTGACTATACTATTTATATTTTATGATTATAAGATTTACTTTTACATACTAATAATATAATCATTCATAACACAAATTAAAATTGTTGAAATATAATGAATCACTTCCAAAATCTATGGATTTGACCAAAACTTGTCAAAAAAGTTGAAACTGGAATATGTAAACTAAAAGAGTAATTACATAATACTGGAAGACTTCTTATAAGGGAAAAATAATGTATTTGACTGCTTTGTACTTGTACAGGAATTGTATCTGAACTTATAATTTATCTTTTCTATACATAAAATCTACTAAAATAGGAACGGACAAAATTTACTATTTAATTCATAATGATATTTAACATAACATAAGTGTTATAAGAAAAACAGTTTTGAAATCATCTTTGTTAACACATAATATTCATTTCTTAAACTCTTCCCAATGCAAAGATAGATTGTTTACAAACTGTTTACAACTTGGAACATTGCTAATCTTTATATACTAATTCTAATAATGACAAATATTGAACAAAATCTGAACATTAGTAATAATCCAAGTCTAGTCATTTTCTATTGCGTTTGTTGGATCCCCTGCCTTTAAGGCTTGACAGTTTTCACGAAAGATGGCGCTCGTCGTCCATTTAATGTTTATTGACAGGTGAGAAAGATATTTTACGTTCAATTTCCGTAAACAACGATTAACATTTCATTGTGATTCGCGTGCCTTTCGCTTTACAATTCCTGTTACCATTGCAACGTGAACGATTCCTCTTACGTCGATGTTTATTACATAAAAAACAACAATAATTATTTCTTACTTTATACATAACTCGTAATTACATACCAATTAGCGAAAACTGCACGTGGCTGTGCATATATTATTGTTATGCAAATGTTACTTACTGATTTACGTTGTATTTTGCTTATATTAGTTTGTTGCACGTGCGTTTCTTGGGTTGCATATGATGTTTACAAAAGAAATCAATAGTTTTCATTGGAACAAATTAAATAAAGCCAAATTAACAGATTTAAATGCTACATTTAATTTTTGTATAATAATTAATTTTAAATACTTAGAAATTTTTGTTTTAGTTGAAACAATTTGAAGGCAAACGTAATTTTGTTATTTCATGAAATGCATGTAAAATTAAATAGTTGTTAATTATAAAGATATTAAATAAAAAATTGCATTTTGCATGAAATTTGTAATAAATTTTGTGGAGATCCCTGCAATAGGAATTGTTACTTTTCAAGCCATTTTGATAGATGGCGCTGACGGTTTAGTATTGAGCGTTGCGTTCCAGAAGTCTAAAAAATGTTGCAACAAACTTATATATTTGTCATTTCTGATAATTTGAATTCTTTAATTATTATGTCATTATAATGCAATAGTATTGTTTGAAATATTATAAATTTAAGAAATGTTATGTAAAATTTTTAGAATGTTATCTGATTACATTTCATGTGTTTCTTTCTTTTAAGGATGGAGTTGTTGCTGGAATGTAAGAATATTTAAAAAATAAACAACGATAGTTAGTTCAAAGCCAACTTAGAAATGGTTACTATACATCACTAAGCTACATAAACTCGCGCGATGTTGGATAATATTAGAGGCCATTAAAAACGCTGATGCAAAAACGTATAAATAGATAAAAAAATGTGTTTGTAGTGAGAACATTACATAAATCATCTTTTCAAGTTCAGGCCAACTTATAAATACGTTGCATGTTTTCAAGAAAAGCTTGATTTTCCAATATATTAAGCTTTACTTTGATTGATTATACTTTAGTAGGAAAATATTAAGATAGTTTATTTAAATTTTGTTTACGGAATGCTATTATCTCGAGAGGTAGTTGTGAAACTTACATGTTATTAACCTAGTTTCATAACATACTTTAAAGGTATTAACCTAATTTGAGAATGATGAAGCAAACAAAGGGAGAACTATGCCAAATTAGTTACTATCCTTATGGAATAGCTCTTAAGAATCGGCTTATAAACAATAATGCAGGAATTCGCATAGTACCATAAGGATTTATTAAATTAAATCTCTGTTAATGAATTTGAATACTCAATGAATATGCATTTCGGGTGGAATTTGAATATGAATGCGAATACAACCCTAAGAGACATTCGTATTGTGGGTCAGAGACCCAACGCATCGGGCAGATTTATATGTATACGTAAATAGCGACGGGGTAAGAAATATTTTTAGAGAGATTTCGGAGAGCTGAAAGAAGTAGGAGATGAGAGAAAGACTGGAGGAATTCGTCTGCGCCTTTCATCCGGCCGCGTTACGTAACTCCAGTTCAAAGAGAGCGCGCGCGTTATGCAACGAGCTGCGGCGGCGGCAGCGCGCGCGTTATTCTCCCACGTGGTTCCAGTCGGATTCCCGAAACGCCCACGTCTCTGTCTCTAATGCAATTACCGTCGAAAACCCTATTACTCTCGAAGAATTAGCGGGTTTTAATTAAAATCGTTTCGGAAACCGAAGATTGGCTGAAATGCACTGAATGCACAAAAGAAGTAAACGGATCATGTGCAGATTTGTGAAGATCATAAAACCAATAAGAACATTTCATTTTTTTTCACAAATAATTGAAGTGAAATTAGCTAAAACTTTATAATTCTTCATTGTTTTACTATATTGATATAAAAACCAATTATTTCTAGTAAATAAGTACTAAATTGTAGTGAGCTACAGATTATATTAGTTTAAAATGAAATATAATATGAAATTCAAAATTTTTGAAATATTTCTTGACAATATTATATTGAATTATTAAATTTACACAATTTTTTTTACAAAAAAACACAAATTTTACTGTTTTTTAAATAAATTCAGAAATACTTCTTAATAAAATTAAATGAATTATTAAATTCACAGACATTTTTATACAAAAACACAAATTTTCTTGTGTTTTAAGAAAATTCTGAAATAATTGTTGATAATAAAATTAGTAAATGTACAGTTTTTTTTTTACAAAAAACACAAATTTTACTGATTTATTAAGTAAATTCGGAAATACTTCTTGATAAAATTAAATGAATTATTAAATTCACAGACATTTTTATACAAAAAACACAAATTTTCTTGTGTTTTAAGAAAATTCTGAAATAATTGTTGATAATAAAAAAATTAGTAAATTTAAAGATTTTTTTAAGGAAAACACAAATTTTACTGTAAATTTTTAAGTAAATTCAGAAATCCTTGTTATATATTTGAATGATATGAAGATAATAGCATTAAAAATGGTTAAATTAAACTCTTAATTATTTTAATTAAAAACTTTTGAAAAGTCGTATAAATTTGTATAATGAATCAAATGAAGAGGGATGAAATTAATTATGATTGAAACTTTAATTAATTGTGTATAATAAAAAGATATATGGCAAAAAGTTAATGGAATTGAAAGAAAATCTGTTTGACTGAATTGAAAATATTCCAGCTTTAGAATTATCTATAAAATAATTAGTTTCTTGTTATTAAAAGATCAGTTTATATAATTATAACAAGTTGGTTAAGGATTTGCATGAATTATAGATAGAAACAAGTATTCATTCTATACGATTACATAAACCAATTAAAGTTAAAATATAGAAAATTATTGTTTATAAGAATTCTTTTACAACTGTGTCGTGGATTTATCTGTTGTTGTCTTGTTTCCTTCACGAGTTTTGCAGCCTAATGATGCATTTCACCTGCAACCTCTCAAGTCCGTCGCGGCGTGCTCTTTAAAGAGTCAGTTGGAGTCGTGATATATCGTGACTTTTATAACCGATATCGTCACTCCGTAATAATCGAAAACTGTGTGTGTGTGTGTATTTCTATCTATCTGATACTTAAAACGATTTCACAAAACCGCGTTCCGACAATAATGTTAAACATAATAACATAACGCAAGAGGAATATGCGGATAATTAGCGTGAGATGCCCATCTTCGGTTAATCAGACAACTTAACACTTGAGTGGATTGTTTGTTTGTTTCTGTGTGTTTGTGTATAAATGTGTTGAATTAAAATTAATGAGTGATTTATTTCGCAGACGACGCCGGAATTGGTGCAATTACACTGGATAATTTTATCATATGTAAGTGTTTTTATTTCAATTTACTTTTTTTCTATTACATTACAAATACAAAAATTTGGACACTCGATTTCACAAAGTTTACTCTTTGACTTAGTATGAAATTAGTAAAATTTACAATAAACTATTGAGCAATAAATCTTCAACATTAAGAAATATTTTCTTTTTTTTATATTCTATTATTTTTTATTAACAAAATGTATAGCTTAATTAATGAATCATGCGGTGAATTAATATTGAGTTTGCAGTTTGCGAAATGGGAAAGTCATCTCGTCGAGTGTTTGTAAATGAAGAGCTGGTCCGTCTCGTGGAGTGTTTTAAATATAAAGGATTTAGCAAGTGCTATTGAATAAGTCAATAACTAAAACGGTGTGTGTGTAGGTTTCGGTGCATTCATAGACGGTGGGCGTTAATTACTATTGGTTTACCACAATAACTCATTGCATCACTTGCACCTCAAAAAAAATCTATTCTCGTCGTTCTTCCATTATATTTATTTATGTATAAATCGTATCATTATATATTGTTAAAATTAAACTCATTTTATTGGACATTTAGTGAAAGAATTAACATTAATCATAGATTTTTTTTCAATACTCAATTAATTAATTTATTTTAATATTCTAGTTTTTCAGTTATTTAGAAATATTAATGAAATTTGATCAGATAAACTATTTTTACAATTTTGATGGACTTTTCGTATTTGATGGACAATTTTAATCAAGCTAATTAATGTTTAATTATGAGGTGTAAATTGGTTAATTATTTAGATTATTGTAAATGTCTTGTTAAAATTTGATTAATATTTTGATTATACAACTTCGAAATAGTAGAAATGTGGAAAAGAGGAAAAATATGTTATCAGCACAAGAAATACATTTAGAATTTTGTTCATTTTTTTAAATTTATCATATTTTCTATCTTATATTTGTTTTTTTTTTGTATTTGTACAATAAATATATTGATAATTATAATATTTTGTATCTAATGATTTTTCAATATTATCAGTATAACAGCAAAGATACTATTGTAATTTGATATGCTTGAAATAGGATTAGTGCTAATGATGTTATAGATAAAGTCTAATCATGAGATATGTTAGTTTTGGTTGATGTTTTGGAAGAATAAAGTTATGAAGACGTGTTAAAAATGTAGTGTTAGTATTTTATTTTATATTCCGGATATCTTCAAGATAGTAGTAATATGAAAAATGGTATAATAACCATGAAGTCTAAGTTGTAGTAATATTTTGATGTTGAAGTTTTAGACGTGTAGGATTTTGTAGAAAGACGTGTTAAGGATGAAGTTTAATGGTGAGAAGTTGTTTATGATCTAGTTATTATGTTGTTGACTGATCATATTTTTAGATGTCTTTAGCAGAGTGAGAATATGAGGATAAACGTGTTAAGGATGAACACTTAAAACGAGCTGTTTGTTTTAATGTTGAATTGTGCGATAGTTCGAAGGATCAGAGCGTTCTGGTTTTGGTGTTTATGGAGTTCGTAATGAAACAGGCTTGAAGATGATGAAGTCAGCTCTGCCCATAAGCAGACCCAGTGCTGGAAGAGGAGAGTTAATTAGATGGTCGCAGAGAGAGGAGGATGTGGGTAGGAGAAAGAAATGTAGGTTTCGGGGTTTTCGGGGTCGCGTAGGTCCGTATCTCTTTGGAGGGTTGGAGGTTGTCTGCGTGTATGTGTGTGTGCGAGAGTGACGAAAAAAAAAATTACTGAAAAGGGGGGAAGCCCCGGCGTTGCCTAGATGGAGTTTCTCCTCCTCGCAGGGAGGAATGTTTACGCGGCGAGGCGGCACGAGCGAACGAGCCGAGCGGCTGCGAGTGTTTCCTTTCAGGTTGGCCTGTGCGCTTCGCCACAGCGAGATTGAAAATCTTTACATGCGTAGTGCCAGAGCGCTATATATTATTTTATGTGTGGAACAGTTTTTTGGTTTTCGTTCGTTCTGTAGAACTACAGATCTACGTGAAGATCTACGAAGTAGTAGTAGTTTTTTTTTTGGTTCGTTTCATCTTGGAGTTCGGATAGTTTGATCGAGTTCCAACGGACTTGTGAGGGGGTGTAGCCAAGAGGAGGAAGACGATGTGACTTGAGGATTGTTAGGATAACAACATCCTTTTCACGAAAACCTTCTTCGACGACTTTTCCTCCAGATGGATACGATGAGTGTGTGAAGTTGATTGTGCTTAAGAGTGCTGCTGCTGTTGTTGTTTTGTTGATGGTTCGATCACGGTGATGGCATATAAGTCTCGTGAGGAAATCGTTGGGAAACGGTTCCTGTCTGTTGTCAGTGGCTTTACGAAATTGAAAATTGGAAAAATTAGTGAGTGGGGGTGGAGGGCAGGTGTTATTCGCGCCGCCACCCACAAGGATAACAATCACAAGGATCTACAGGTAAACACATCAAACTATTATTTACAACTGTAAAATTACTATCATCATCATCATTGCAGCATTTGCTGTTTGTATTCTACTGCTGCAACGTGCAGAATTCCCATGCGAAAAAGGGGGTGTGTACACCGCGCGCTTTCTGACCAGAGAACACGTTACTACTGCTCTTCTCTATCTATCTATGTACACTTAAATCCACTCACTGCATCATATAGAAGATATATATATTCATTCCCATGTTATTTACAAACGTAACTTTCCGGTTTACTATCCTGCACTACTGCAAAGTAAATACGTCGTTTCTTGTATCTATCCAACGCGGATAATCCAATGGAATGCGACATACTTTGAGAACGAACTCGTGCCTCTCCAATTATGTTACATAAAAGTTTTCTAAGTCCTATTTTCTATTTATACATTTACTCACTTGCACATTTTATCCAAAAAAAAAAACATCATTATCTTCAAATATCAAACAAATTCATTCATTTATTACAATTTTAATAAATAAAACATACTTATATCATACAAATACTCATATTTTATGAAATTTCAGTCAAATGAAATTTCGTTAGTTAAAATTACATAAAGAAAACTTACAAACAAATATCAAAATTTATAATACAAGATTGAACTAATCTAATAAGAATTCCATTTATTTATTTTTACTAAAATTTGTGTAAATGTAACATTTTTATGTTATTTGGAAAAAAATATTCTGAAATATGAGAAAATTAAATAAGAAAATAAAAATTGAGATTGTGACTATAACTATGATAGGTTTCAGTAAAAGTATATTGAATTTATCGTCAATTTCTAAAGTAATCCACTGGGAATAAATTTTATATTTTAACATTTGCTAAGTTTTTTTCTTGAAATTCAAGCCGATACAAGAAGTTTTATAGTTTGTTGATGGGATCCTCGTTTAAAAAGAGATTTATGTCCTCTCTTCGTAAAATGTCTTATAAAAAGATCGGTGTTTTTGAGACGCGAGAGTTCTTCATGTGTTTGTATACAGTTTTTAGTTCGTATTCCATTTAGTTTTGATTCTCTCATCGATGTTTGTTTTCTTTATCAAATTCACGTCAACATTTCTAGTTTAACTTAACGTTTGTATTCAGTTTTTAAAGTTGAATTTAAGTCTATAATTTAATTGTTTAAAATATTGCATTTTGCAGTTTTTTTTCAATTTACATTGGCTAAAAGTTTGTGAAAATCGAGAATAATTAGCAAAAAGTTCATGAAAATCTTGAATAATCTATAATAAAAACATGAATTTCTTAAAATAATATAATATCAATGTATTAATTGTTCAAAGCTAGTTTTAATATTTAAATTTTATAGATTTAGAACTATATTAAATTGTTCTAAAAAAAAAACGATTTTACCTCGATACCTCGAATAGTGCGGGTTCAATTAACTGTTTGAAACCGCACAAATCGAGTACTTTAAAAACGCGTAAAAATAAAGAGAACACAAAGAGACTTGTCTGTAAAGAGTAAAAATAAATTTGTGCACTATAATTTTGCTCAATTTAGATTGTTTTGAAACTGTAATATAGAGAATCCGCACTGATCGAAGCCGCATTATGTGAGGTATTGCTGTATTTATATATTATAAACTAATATTTAGGTTTTCAACAAATTTGAACAATGTATTTGTAAAAAGTGTATTATTTTTTAACAAACTAGTAGAAATTATTATCTAAAAATATGTATAATTATACTTTACTATAATTATAATACTTAAATACAAAATTATATTTAGCTTTTATTAACTACAAGACAGTAAAATTTGTTCAGCAATTATACTTAATGATTTTTTTTAGACTTGAAAAGTACAACATCTCATATTTAAGTTAATTAGTACTTAGACAAGTATGTAAAATAATATTGACCTTTTAGCTTGTAAATACACTTAAATGTTATTAAAAGAAAACACTTCTTGTGAGAACAAGTTATAAGCGCACTGCAAAATGATTTTCTTCAAAATACACTTGATGTGTAATTACACGAACATCCAGCAAATTGAAAACGAAACGCGATTAAATACAAAAAAAAAAATAAACATGGATAAATCAACGTGGATTAACATTAATAATAATAATGATGGGACAGCGCTGCAATTTATCCGCATCCGAGTGTGTTTGAACGAGGATTTGCATGCGTTATATAATTAAATCTTTTCCCATTATATTATTTACATTTCATTTTACATAATACAATACGCACGTATATACGCATGTTGTTTATCGAGCGCACGTTTCCGATAAATCGAATCGTTATTGTCGATGTGCAATTGTCTCATCATCGCTGATTAGATTAAAATGTTACGTGATTTTATTACGCATCGTATTTGCACGTCGTTCTCCAAAATCAACAAGGCTGTTTGTGTGTATCGTTTATACTAAATTTATTTATTCTGTGCTAAAAATAATTGATGCGAGAGCTAAATTCGAAATGCAGCGGAGTTTGTTTAACGATTTTATTTTTACTTCTTCCTGCTCAAAAGAGAAAGCTTTTTGCAAAAAAATATGCTCTTAAAACACGTAAAACGAGTGCACGTGATGCAAATTTCATCATTTACATATGGGCACATATATGCAGCAACAAAGTGTTTAATCGTTCTCCACTATTTCAATTTTTTTTACCTCTTTCTTTTGCGTTTATTTGAAATTTAAATTTACCATTACCATTTGTAACCGCTAATAAATTTATAAGCAAATTGTAGAAACTTATCTTTATAGTTTATGGAAATAAAACGTTTTAAGAGTCGAAACTGAATCATTTCTTAATGAAATCTTTATTTTTTTATATTATATAATTCACGATATTTTATTCAATTTTTATTTATTTTTTGATGATATTATTATATTATTGAACTTATAAAATGTTGTAAAACTTCTAAAATCAGAATTTATTATTTAATTCACGATATTTCTGTCATTTTCTTTTATTTTCTGATGTAATTGAACTTCTAAAATCAGAATTTATTAATAAGTATATTGAATTAGTAGAAATTTGATGATTTGATAGAAATCTTCGATTTATTTCTGATATTATATAATTCCCGATATTTTTGTCAATTTTTATTAATTTTCTGATGTAATTGAACTTCTAAAATCAGAATTTCTTATCAAATATATTGAATTAGTAATAATTTAATGATTTTAAAGAAATCTTTAATTTATTCTGATATTATTTAATTCACGATATTTCTGTTCATTTTTTAATTTCTGATGTAAATGAACTTCTAAAATCAGAATTTCATAGTAACTATATGAAATTAGCAGTAATTCACTTACGAACTAGTTCTGTTCCAAAGGATTGTTCGTAAGTCGGGGGAATTTTAAAAATTTCAAAATATACTTACCTTACCATACTTTGTCATGGTTCTTACTTTTATATATGTTAAATTCCGTATTACTGACTACATAAATTTGAAAAAATAGATTAAAATAAACAATATACTTACTTACAAATACTTTTCAATGTAGACATCACAATTATTTAATAAAAAAAACAATAAAAGAAACAAATTCAATAAAACAGATAGTACATGTAACAAGTTAGAGCTTTTAGAATTTTGTTCGTGAGTCCGGGAGTTCGTTAGTCGGGGAATACCTGTATATTGAATTAGCAGAAGATAGAAATCTTCTATTTATTGTGATATTATTTAATTCACGATATTTCTGTCAATCTTTTTTTTATTTCTCATACATTTGAATGTCAAAAATCAGTAAGAATATTGAATTAGCAGTAATAATTTGACAGAAATCTCTGTTTCTGATATAATTTTAGAAATGGTTTGAAATAATAGTGAATTTCTATAATAATCAAAGTATAAAAAAAAACTGAAGAAATAACATTTTCATTTGCCAATAAATTTCTATGTATAATTCACAACTGTCATCTTTGCAGTACGTTTTTCAAGTATTTAAATAGAAATCTTTATTTTTCTAATATAATCGAAGACTGTTACGATTTTAGATTGTCCTACAGACAGTATTGAATTTATATTCAATTTCTAAAAGAATCCAGTATAAAATACGAAGAAATAAGTTTTTTTCCTCCAGTCTCACTATTCATGCTATATTTTTCAAGAAATTCAAACTGAAAAAAAAACAGTTTTATATACTGTGATTGGAACATTTATAAACTGTTGAAGGAAAAGATTTATGGACTCTCCATACATTTTTACGCTGTGAATTCTTCTGGTGTCTAGATACATTTTTTTTTCTAACTTCCTATTTTTTTCAATTCCAATTTCTGCTGTGTTTTCTATATCAATTTAAATGTTTAAAGTATTTACATTCTTCATTAATAAATACAGTTTTTAATTAATTTTTATTGTAGTTAACAATATTAATGAGTTACTTAAGTCTGTAGATAATAATTAATGAATTTTATACATACTCTATGATTATTATCATTGGCACCTCAAAAACTATGCGAGGAATTATATAACAGTCTGTATGTTATTTCGAATTGTTTAATTTTAGCTTGAGATTATATTAAGAAATTTGTGTCGAATCAGAAATTTTCCAGACCGAATTTCTTGTTTGTTCATATAAATAGCTTTAATCCCATAATTCATTTTTGGATAATAATACAAAAAAAAATGAAAAAGAAAAAGAAAAAAGTCGATTTTCCTTCACTAAAACCCACTTTAATATACTTTTCATTGATTTCGAATGTCCTTCAAGGAAAACCCATTTTATTGTTGGCCAACGGTATTGCGTAACATTGAGATATTTATTTATATATTCAAAAGTAGCAAGCAGAAAATACCGTGTTTCTTAATGAGCGGGTAAAAAAAATATAATTTTTTAGGGGTTTTTTTACTGGAAAATTATTATCGTTCGACCTCCCAGAAGAGAATGCTGTGTATTTATAGAAGAAAGCACGGTCTTTGTGTACGCTTTGCAGAGAAGCGCGGCAATCGAAGTTACTGCTACAGCCGGATCGTAAAATTTAACGCCGAAAAGAACCACGTCTTCTTGTAGTTTTTTTGTTTTTTTTTTGGGAGATTTTCTTTGATACGGGTGGAATGCACAGAGTTTATTTAATAATGTAAAAATGGAGCGCGTTCGGGCGGTCGGTAAACATACAGCCTTGGTTTATATTTACATCCTGCAAAAATGTACGTTCAAGTATAAACAGCCTCTGAAAATTTTTGAGTATTAAACGTTTTCATACCAACATATTCATAAATTTCTAAATATTTCTTGAATAGATTTACTTCTGAATATATTACATTAACTTAATACACTATTACTGTTATAATGACAGATTTTCATTAGGCTATATCCTATACATTTCATAACATATTTATGATCTAGTGTCATAGTGACAGACCATATTTATTGACAGCAAATTGAACCAAAACGTAATACCATTAGGTTATAACCTATAGATATACATTACCTTAATTAATCTATAATCTAGTGTCAATTTCATTGAACTAATATCTAAAATACTGTTGTCTTATAACCTATATACCTCAAAATAAATTTAGACTTGCATCTAATGGTGTAAGAATATATACATATACTATATAGCTTGAGAAAACCACATTAAGAACATAAAACTTTCTATAACCTAGTATGTTTCAGGAATTTGAATAGTTTCACTTGCACCTTAATCTACACTTGAATATGTTATTTTCTTATAACTTGAATTTTCGAACATTCTTTACATGCAACAAATTTGATGACAATTTCGCTATTAGAACATTCTTTACATGCAACAAATTTGATGACAATTTCGCTATTAGAACATTCTTTCAAATATTTCAAATTTGGTTACAATACTTCAAATTTATATAAATTCTGGTATTTGCATATTTTTAACAGGTGTCAAATTTGATACAATACTTCAAAATTTGTATACTTTCGGTATTTGCATACTGTTTTAAATGTGTCAATGTAATGACAACACTTGCAAATTTGACAGTTGAAATGCACAGGACGTTCTCATAACTCCTATTAGAATTTCCATAAAACCAGACCAAAGCCTCGGTTGATCAATCATTTACTTGTATTTGCATATTTTTGACAGGTGTCAAATTTGAGTACAATACTTCAAATTTGTATGCATGTGATATATTCATATTTTTGACAGGTGTTAAATTTGTTTACAATATTTTTTTAAATGTGTCAACTGTAATGACAACACTTGCACATTTGACAGTTGCAAATGCACAGGACGTTCTCATAACTCCTATTAGAATTTCCATAGAAACCAGATCAAAGCCTCGGTGGATCAATCCTTTACTTGCATTTGCATATTTTTGACATGTGTCAAATTTGAGTACAATACTTCAAAATTTGTATACTTTCGGTATATGCATACTTTTGTAAATGTGTCAAATGTAATGACAACACTAGCAAATTTGACAGTTGCAAATGCACAAGACGTTCTCATAACTCCTATTAGAATTTCCATAGAAACCAGATCAAAGCCTCGATTGATCAATCCTTTAACGCCGTTTGCCTTTTGTTTATTTCTACGCGTAATTATGCGTTCCGTGATGAAACGAAGGTAAAACGTTGTGTAAACTCTCTGTATGCAGTTGCGTAAGGACAATTATTGTGTGCGAGATAACAGAGGAGGCCCGCCGTAATTTCTCTAGTTCGGGATTGGTAAAGTGGATCGAAGCTAGTTTTTTTTTATATATATATATACATTTATTAATCTATCTCCGTCTGTATCAGCGTGCGTGGATGCTGTATGTGTTTTTTTTTGGTTTGTATATATAATTCGAGTCGAGTGGGTATATATCCACATCTATCTAGAAAACGCGTGGATCGGATTGGAGAGCTTTGGAGTGGTCTAGAGAGGCAACAGCACCAGCACCTGTTATTTTTGGGCAGGTCCGATTCGGGCGTTGCGTTGCGTAACTTTAGGCCGTTTGCGTGTGTAGTACGCGAGTGTTTGTACGTATATATATATATAAAATTGTGTGTGTGTGAATGTGAGTATACGTAGGGATGCGAGTATGTGGCTTGGAACCGTTCGTTCCTCGTGGCGAGCTCGCAGGTCGATAACCTACTCAACTGATCCACGCTTCTAGGCTATCAGAACGTGGACCCAATATCATAGCCATCATCATCCAACCATCCTTCCACCCATCCATCCATACATCCAAGCACCACCCGAAACGCACTCGACGTACTCGTACACACACACACATATTTCCTTTTTTTTGCTCCTGTTCCTTTCAGCCACAACATCCATTGTGCACGCTCGAATACCGGAAATATAAATTGCCGGACGTGGAAAAGCGGAACTAAAGAGCTTCTCTGAAAAATGTGGAAATAAAAATAAATAAACAAGTACACTATGCTTCGAACAAATGAAAAGATTTTCAGAGTCCCGTCAATAGTCAACATTCATTGTATAGAAAGAACTACACAGCAAAAATAATCTATAGGATACAAACTGAATTCCTGAAAAAAAAAACTATATAATCACGAATACTTTTAATTAAAATTTACTTTTGTTATTTATCAATCGAAAATTGAAAAAAATAAATTGGATAATTAATACATAATTATAAGAAAACGGACTGTTTCTTGTAAAAATATTATATAACTTTAATATTGTTCAATTAATGTGATTTGTTCTAGATATGAAAAATGAATGAATTCATGAAAATGTTGTCATCACTCTATAGAAAGTACATGCATCATTAATTATTGCGTAAGTGAACACGAAACGAATACAAGATACAATAAAAAAGTGACAGATCGAAGTCTTCCTGCCTATTTACGTCATGCTATCAACAGAAACATTATCCATATTCCAATTACGCAACGTTCTGGAAATCGAATATTATTATTATTGAGTTGCATTTCTCAATAATAATCATCGTCGTTTTGTTTCGTTAATTTCTCGCTTCTTTTCTACGACACAAGTTTCAAAATCTTGCACGAATATTGATTGAGTAAATGTATGGGTATTTTGTAATTTTGTCTTTTACACGTAAAATGGGAAAGGAATGATTCAGGTCAGTTTATACATGTTTACTTGCGACGTAAAAACAGCAAAATTGTAACATTTATAACTAGATAAGTTTTTTTTTTATTTGTAAGAACTTATCAATAATCCATAAATATAAATGCAATGAAATAGTTCAAATTTGTCCATGATTTTTTTTTAAATTTGTCTTTTTTTTCGTAAAATTATTTGAGTCCGTTCCTACAAAATTAATTTAAAATTTCGTATAAAAAATCAAACTTTTAATAGAAATATTGATTGTATTCAATTTAATCTCAGTAAATATTGATTTTGATAAATATGTACGTAAATAGAGAAACAAATATTTTTCAGCCTGTAAAATTTTATAAAAAATTTTGGAAATATATAATTTTCTCATAATTCTCTTAATTAATTATAAAGAAAAATAAGGGTTTTCGTAGATGTTCATAAAGTTTCACTTATTTTATGTTAAATTTCGAAATCTTTGTATAAATATTTTTGTTAATTGTAGCTAAAACTTGATAAATATATTGATAATATACTAAGGGTAACATTAATAAACTAAGGGTAATATTTTATATAGTAACTACTCTGGTTATTGGTATAAATTGCTAAAATACTGAAAGAAACATTTGATGGAACATTTACCGGTGTTCTATTTAGTTTTTTTTAACTGTTTTGTTTAAAGAACGATACGTTTGGACCTAAGAAAATGTTTGAACTCGGGGGTGTTTTCTTTCGTAGTGAAACTAAGGGCTAAGTTCAATGACTGTTCAAGTTAGGGCTGGAGGGTGATTTCATTCCCTCTCTTCTCGAATGGCAAAGGGATGAGTGAGTGAGTGTGTGTGTGCGTGTGTAGTAATTTGGGTATTGACCCGTTCAAATATTTGGGGGCGGAATTCCCTTCGGATCCTCACACACAGCCTTGAGGTCTCACCCCAAATCCAGTAATTTCTTCGGTCGACTATTTCCCCCGAATAATTCCACCAGTCAACAGTCATCTGCAGTAGTCTCTCTTCCAAGTGCTTCTTTTTACTACCAAACCACTTTAGAGTAAACGTCTTTACTGCGAGTTTCGATTAGCTCTGCCTTCTTTATGTGCAATGCGTACGAGTAAAAGAAAAAAAACTTCTTTTCCACGGATGTCTTTAATTTTCTTCTTGCTTTCTGTTACATCCGACAAAAGGTTGTTCTGGTGCTTGTCTTCTGTTTCTGAGACGAATATTCAACTTGTTAACATCGTCCTGTTCCGCCCAGCTGGAGTGGAAATAAAAGGAGCGTGCGCTGCCCGTTTGATATGCAGCGCGTTCGGACATTGGTTTAATGTCCGAACTGCAGGAGACTTCATCATACAAGCCACTTCTCCTTGGAGCTGATAGCAATTTACAAACCACACATTTCATTGTTAATGGTTTTCTATTATATACTTTACTCTTTCTTTTATTGCTTACTACAACAGTATACACGTAATACTTTGTGTGTAGATCTTTAGCAAAACGTACGTAAAGTTTGTGATATCTTTTCTTTTTTACGCTTTTGCATTATGGTTACAATATATACACAAAATGTAATGCAAATTATTCAGAAAGATAAAGGTCACCTGCAGGTCAGTTACGTTTAGTCACCGAGAATTTTCTATAAATAAATTCGTCATAGTTCTAGTTTTTTTTTCTTATATTAGTTAGTATGGATTCTTAAATATGATAAAATGAACAATTAATAAAACGTCGAGGAGATTACAGAACGACACTGCCTATTTTGAGCAAGAAGTTGAAAAAAAAAGTAATTACCAACGATTTCAATTAATTAATATTGATGAACTTAGAAAAAGACATGTATTTATGTATATTGTTTTTAATGAATCAAATTTGAATATGAAAAAATATTCAATTTGTAATTCGTACTTTCTGTTTATAAATTAAAAATTGATGAAATAATCACAAATTAATATTTATGTTTTTTTTTTGATAAATATTGTAGGAAATTTCACATTTTCTATCTATAAAATTATAATTTGATTACAATTTCATAATTTTATGCTTGGAGCAACTTATATGTTTCTTTTTGAATGAACCAGTTACGAATTACAAACTTTCTGCAACCAATAATTACGTACTACTTTTAGAAGAAAAAAGAAGGTAAAATCTTAACTTTTACCTATGGGTAAAGATTTATACTAGTATCTAAAATATTTTTAACTATTCTTAAACTTTTCATGGATAAATTTACAATTTGATGTGTTATTGTATTATATAATTTACTTTGTGTATGAATCAATAATTAAAATAAGGATTTTCGCAAGATAGAAGTAATCATATAACTTTTGTTGTTGTTGTTGTGTTATGGTGGAATCATCAAGGCGAATCGGCTAAAAAATATTGTTGCCGTTCGTAAGAAACTAAAAAAAAAAAGGAGCAAACAAACTGCGCACGGGGGGACAGCGTCAGCTTTAGAGAACAGTTATATAAATAAACACGTAATTGCGGGATTCGATTTCTGAATGTCGAGGACACCTAGCTCCAAGGTAAAATGCATAAATAAATAAATGCGTCGGAGCTCTCGATCGTTTTTCGCGCTCCGTTAAATATTTGGTTTCCCATCCAATTCCTCTCATCCGTTTCTTTTTCATCCTCATTCACTTTCACCGCCAAATGCCATAGGTTAAGTTACGCAGCGATCCGATTACGCAGCGGCCCTGGAAAAACCCAGTTGACATTTCCATTGTGTGTGTCGCATCCTCTTTTTTTTTCTCTGCACATGTATGGGTACATATATCTTTTTGTTTTCTTTCTGTGGAGTATCGGAAGATGGTGCCGCAGGCAATAAACGTAATTGAGGAATCCTGTAACGCTGTAAGGGGGTTCTCGGGGGGAAACTCCGTTCTGGTTGTAGGCAAGTTTATTCAACTTGCGTTTGGCAAACTGCCATCTCCCCACCTTCTTTATTCTGCGTTTCCAGCGACGCTGCAACCGGTATATTTACGACGGATGACAAAAGATTGAAGGGTTGCCGTGCCGTGAAGGGAAACGTGAATGCGCCATCTATTTTCGGTCGACGAAGCTACCGTTCGAGCAATTTAATCACTCAGAAACTCTCAGTTCGAAACTAATTACGAAACATTGATGAGCGAACTGAAATACTCAAGAATATTGTCATTATGTCTATGTTGAAAATATTCTAAATCATTGATTTTTCTACTTGTAAATAAACTACGATTGACAAAAGATTGAAGGGTTGTGAACTAATTATCACTGAAACTGACGAGAACTGACCAAATCCTAGTAATTTTTGATAATAATATTGATTTATTACTATATTAATTCTAACTATATTACTATACTATTAGGGCAGAAATACTACAGTCAATATGTACCATTTTACACGTGATGAAAGGGTTGTCACAGTATACCAGCGCTAACTATTTTTGATCATGAAACTTTCAGTTCAATAACTGATTATTTGAAACTAATTAATAATCAAACTGAAGCAATCAATGTAAATCTTATATGAATAAATATTGCCATGTTTAATTCAAGTGTAATAAATTTGAATAAATATGTATAGAAATAAATCTGGGTTGGTTAAAAATGAAAGGAACGCGCTGGTCCAATTGAATTCGTTTTCTGCCTAATTTTGTTCAGGATCAATTCCTTTCAATTATTCAACGGTTTACTTATGTACGCGGTTGCCCCTCCGAAAACGTCAGATCCCTCCTCTGGCACACACGAAAATGGATTTGCTGTGTTCGTCGGTGAATTGTTTAATTTGTTTCATTCCGAAAATAGAACGCGCGTTTGCTCCATATTTCCAAATAGTTTCCAACCAGACATCGTGTTTATTTTGATAATCTGCGCTAATGCAACAAGCGGCCAAACGCAATGCGGTTTAGCACACACTCATAACTAATCTCCAGGTTTAAAAACGCAGATGCAATTCGATTTGATTGGAAACAGATCAAATTGCGCTTGTTGTTGTTTTTTTTGTTGTTGTTGCTTGTTTCGAAAGTTGCATCCAGGGCAGAACGTAGCCAAGGTTACGAAAGGCGCTTTACGTGCTGATGCTGATGGATTCGCAGGCTTCATTATGGACAGCCTTGGAACAATGGTAAATGGAAGAAACCGCACTGGAAATAGACTCTCCGGTGCAAGTAAATCTTGCATTAATCTAAACCATAATACGTTCGGTGCAGTTTGTGCATGGATTACGCACCGTTTGGCCCGATAAATAATATTTATGTCGGTTCCTCCGCGCGCAATAAATACCAACTGACCGGGGCAATTGCTTACATAATTTATTGGCCTATTAATGGCCCGAATATTGTCCACAACAAAAATGCCACGACACATAATTTACTTCGTACAATGTCACTTGTAATTGCGATCGTTTAAACTACTCAGACCGTAGTTTCAAGATACTAAATTTCAATCTATTTATTGACCACAATTCAGTTAAGACTTCTTAGACTAATCATTTTACATATTTAATAAATAATTCTTTTGATATTAACAAATTTTATTTGAAAAATTAGTAGATTGTTCACAAAATGACAGCTGTCACCTTATGTCAAAACGAGGAACTGGTGTCTTACTCTTAGCAACTGCAAACAAATATGTTAAGTTGTATGGCTAAAATGTTTAGGAACGCTGGTATATAGGACATAATTGGAACTCTTTACACATTTTTTTATCGCATATTACTTATAGTGTGGATTTACTAATAATTTTCTGAAAAATCTTACAGATATCATAACTGTTTGTATGTTTGTTCATTAAAGTATGTTTATTATAAGTATCAAGAAATGTAGAGTATGTTTGTACATTGATGCCAATTGTTTATGTTTGTCTAAATGGACTCTAAAAGGGAAAGCATAAGTCCATAAAAACGGACGTATCAAGTCGGTTCATAGGTCGATCAGCTGTTAAGCGGTTGACCTTAGTATCCGAACAGAACAATACATAACGCAGTGCACTGTGTGCATCCACGATAAACTCCGCCGCTCGATGTATAAATATTGATTACGGTTTCTTTTACGAAACAATGCAATAATGGTAAACTGGCTTCGGGGCATTGCCAACCTTAATGATGCGAACGTCAATACACATTCATTGTTTTCGTTTCGTTTAGTTTCTTCGTTTTTTTTCAATCAGAATTTCAATTACACAGGGCATTTCGTATGCACAAAAAAAGTGGACATCGCGATGCGCTCGTACTAAAACAAAAGGGGATGAGTAATGATGATACATAGCTTCGGGGTAGGAAACTTTATTGATGTGTATGGTAACTTCAGAATCGCGTATCATAACAATTAGAATAAATGTAACTTTATATTCAAGATTTAGAATATTTAGATAGAATAGATTATGATGTTATATTATGTTACACTTAGTATTAAAAAGTTGATGAAAGTCAAATTGTACTGTCAAATTTGTCAATATATTAAATTCTTATGTCAAAGGTGTCAACATAAAATTGTGTTATTCCTTCCATAGATTATTGATAAGGCGAATAATAGCCGAATGGTTAAATGGTCACAGGTTCAAATCCTGGTCAATCCAGGCCCTTTCTGAGCCCTCTCGGGCCATCGTTCATCACAGGTGGACAGCGAAATGAATGAGGTTCAGCATATGGACCTTCAGCCAAGTCGATGGACAATCTGTTAAGGATAGCAGTAGCAGATTTACAGTCAAAGGAAATAGTGGAATCGCAAAGCATCAATATACTACTGAAGTTAACCTACAACTGTCAAAGTTAACAATATATAAAACTGAACTGTCATAGTTGACAACATATTATCTTAACCTGTCAACATTATTAATATAATATAAGCACAAGTTATTTGATCAACTAAACTGATCTATACTAAAATACCAATTTAGATCATATTACAATTCATAAAATGTATCATTCAACAATTATTTTAAACCTACGAAACTTTTTTTGGAAAATTTTATGATGTTGGAAACCAATTCATTTTATTTTTAGTTTTATCTCAGTTATGCTGGTGCATAAGAAATAGTTAAATATAGTTATTCGTTTAAAAATGGAAATAACTGTCGTGTCCCGGGATTCAAATATCTCTGGACACTGTGGAATATCTCGTAGTTATGTCGTTGTGGAGTCCTAGTAGAGTTTTTAAGGAATGCTAGAGGTGAAGTTGGAGTTTTTATGATAATAAACACTTTATTATTCACTATAAGATTATTAATAACTTCGTTGTCTAGATTCCAGTTGCTAAGTTTGTTACTAGGGTTTTATGAGTTTAAATAGGACTTGAGAGGACTGTCCTCTTAGACTAAAACTATCTTGGACTAGCGACTAGCTAGGACTAGGGACTATCTAGTACTTGGACTATCTAGGACTAACTTTGTATTACATAAACATCCTATTATATAGTAGTAAATTAGCACAGTGGGAGTACAATATTTGGTAAGGGATGATAGTACCTAACATTTCCTAATCATTAAGTGATTGCCTGATGTACATATTAGTAGTCATTGGCCCTTTGAATTTTTGCACAACATGGTGATTAACAACAGTCGTTACATAATGATTAGTTATGGGATCTTGACAAGTGGTATTTGTAGTAAGTCTTAATGACTTACATACATATGTAAAAAATAATAAGGGCTAACATAATATAAGCAATAACGGTTTTACATAACATAACTTTGTAATCTTGAATACTCTTCAGTATAATGTCACATTTTGTGCCTCCAGTATGTAAAAGATTAGCAATTCAGATTTCCATATGTCACATACAGATTGGACTATGCAAAGTGTACCGAAATTGGTGTCAATTATTTTCTATGTGTTCAAATAATAACGAAGAACACGCGCTGCTGCGGTCATCTTGTCGAAGAATAGAGAGAAAGTTTATGTGCATGGATGTATTTGTATGTGTATATATATATATTGTGTATGTGTGCGGTGTTCTGAGGCCGTTCATTGAACTTTGCTACTCTTTTTCCATCCAAACACGAATGTCTCTCGTGGCGAGAGAGCTCGCCTCCGTTTCAACAGCGTCGAAGGAGCAACACGAAACAAAACCTTAATAAAAAAAAATACTGAAAACAACAACGAAACGAGCGTACACTTTCCACTGGTTTGATCAATTTCGTACCGAACTAACTGATCATAACAATCGAGTGAATTTCATTAAGGTTCATGTACTCATGCTTTTTTCTTTCTTCCTTTTGGAAGCTATTGCTTGTGAACGCGAATACATTTACACTGCACATATTTCAATGGAAGGAAACTCAAGGCCATCATCGAACGGCAACACTTGATCCACATCATTAAACTTTGATTATGTGCATAGCAATTAAAAAAAAATGCAATCACGGTGCCAACAAACTTGATCTATATTTGTTTATTTGTTAAATTAATTATTCCCGTCTTTGCTGCTACGCGTTTTCTGTTACATTATCGTTATAAATAATAAATGTTACTTATTGATTCAACAGAAAATTTATATCAATTCTATACATAATTTTGTTACATTGCAGCTTTAAAGATAATATGCAATAAAATCCATGGTTGAAAGATCTTGTACTTTTTTTTATTATTTACAATAGTGTATACATCGAATTAATTGCTTATCCACTTTCCCAGTGCATAAATTGCCATATGAGTACGATCATTTTTCAATTACAAAAAAAACTTAATGTGTAATTAAATCTATACATTAACTCTCGTAAAGTCCTTGTATTTTTTTAAATTGTATTACAAAGCAGGTTAACATGTGATTTCAATCAATGTTTACCTCTGCTATCATACAGTTGATTTTAGTCGAAGAAGTAGAAATGAAGATTCTTGTAAATTTTCTTCTTTTCAATGAAACTTTTATATATAATTAGTTTGTTTTTGTTTGCACAAAAAACTTCAGTAGTTTATGTAATTTTCATAAATTTCATTTTTATTAGTGAAATATTGGTATAATTTTATCTTTTTCGTTAAAACTGTTGTAAGCGTATTTTGGAATTGTAACATCATGAAATTATTGACTTTTATATATAATTAGTTTGTTTTTGTTTGTACATAAAACTTCAGTACGTTTATGTAATTTTCATAAATTTCATTTTTATTAGTGAAATATTGGTATAATTTCATCTTTTTCGTTAAAACTGTTATAAACGTATTTTGGAATTGTAACATCATGAGATTATTGTTATGCAGATTGGATGCAAAGAAGTTGAAAATTGTGAAACTGGAAAATTCATTTGGAAAAGAGAACAAAAACGCTCTGCTCCGTGATTTCTCTTCTTGTTGTGTGAGTTTTCCTTTAGGATAATGGATATTTAACGATTGTTCTTGCTGGAAAATGCGGATGGGTTGAGGGCACGTGTGTATTTTAGTGTACAGGCTTTTGGCGCAAGACGAGAAAAAAATCCGGATGTATAAATAGGTCGGCGTGCCCTGGTTTTTCCAGCCTGCCGTCTCCCGCATTTTCCAACCCGTCTAGTTTTCCGTTCTGAATAATGCACGGGGCCGCACCGAACTTAATATTTGATCATCCAATACGTTCCTATTACTCTTGATGCTCATTTCCCTCATTCGTTTTATCTCATCTGTTCGTGATGCTGCTGCTGCCGTTACTTCTTCTTATTGCAGAAGAGGCTCGGACCTCCGTTTCCCGCTTAATGCCGGAAGTAGAACTTTAAACCATTAAAACCGGCGGGGATCCGAGAAGGCGTCGGTCGGATCGCAGAATCAGACCCCCGGGCGCTACGTTTTACCGTTTCCATGGAGATGTGGGGGGGCCGTAATGTATCTAAATTGCACATTTGAAACACTACCGTCGTTCCATTTGGACCCCCGTTACCCCATCCATTTAGAGCCCACCCTTTCCTATTTCAACCCCATTACATTGAAGACGGCACCACCCGACCCCACCAGTTTCTACCCTTATCTCTGCGCCAATTTGCATTGCGAAAGAACGAAAGAATCCTCAAACAACCACTACCTCATACCACTACTGCACATCCCCTCTCCTCATCCGGCATCCGCAATACGCTCCAACAATCAAAGTCGAAATTCCCGATGAAGAGACATTCATTAAGGCCCCATACTTCTACCGCAAAATCAATACTCTGCCCAGCACTCTTTTCATTTTCAATCCTAAAACTAATGAAAAATCATTGAAGAAATCATCATTCCTCCAGTTTTTATTTTTATCTTCTATTTTGTTGCGTATTCGGTAATAATTACGAGAACATCTCAATTATTTGTTTTTCTTGTTTTGACTTCGTTCTTTGTTGATTCGTCTTATCGACACCTTTCGTAAGCTGAGAGACCCAGTTTTCAGCAACCCGACAATCAAGGTCACACTTACTTTCCTGTTATTGTTAGGCGCAATGTTGGTAATTTGATAAATCAATTTGTTCAAAAATTTACGAACAATATTTTTGTTATTAGAATTTATGAGGATTCGACGTATTGCAATACGCAGTTTCGTTAATACAAACATCGCTTTTCTTTGCTTTAAAAACTTAATATTTTTAATAATTTTAGAAGGTAATCTGTGATTTATTAATTTGTAGTAAGGATTACTTTTGTTAGGATACGTTTGAAAGGATTAAGATACGTACACAATTTTCATCACCTTAGTACCAATTTCTATCAAGGCCATACTTTCTTAGTCATTTAATAAATTCATTGTAACAATATATGTAATTATGAATCGTACAAATCGTTTTTTCGATTTTTTTTTATTAATGCATACATTTTCTTATTGTAAAAGTTTTAGTAATAAACCGATAGTTTTTTTAGATTTAAAACGAATCCATTATAGGTAATACATAGATATGGTTTTAAGTGAAACAAAAAGTTAAAAAAAATCTGTGAAAAGTCGCATTGAAAGGCACATAAAGATAGGTGTAGTAATGATAAATTTAATTCATAAAATTTTCATGATAAATCAATTTGTTCAAAAATTTACGAACAATATTTTTGTTATTAGAATTTATGAGTATTCGACGTATTGCAATACGCAGTTTCATTAATACAAACATCGCTTTTCTTTGCTTTAAAAACTTAATATTTTTAATCATTTTAGAAGGTAATCTGTGTTTTATTAATTTTCCTTATACGTTTACGGATTTGTAATATTTCAATATAATCAGTATTATCTTGTCTTTCGACAAATTTAAGTAAAGTCTAAAAATGCATCTTTGCACGGTTAACCCGAACCACGGTAAATTCAGACACGGATAATCAGCGTTTTACTGTATGCTGTAAATCGTTTTTTTAATAGTAATAAATATGTAGTCAGGATTACTTTTGTTAGGATACGTTTGAAAGGATTAAGATACGTACACAATTTTCATCACCTTAGTACCAATTTCTATTAAGGTCATACTTTCTTAGTCATTTGATAAATTCATTGTAACAATATATGTAATTATGAATCGTACAAATCGTTTTTTTATTAATGCATACATTTTCTTATTGTAAAAGGTTTAGTAACAAACATATAGTTTTTTAGATTTAAAACGAATCCATTGTAGGAAATACATAGATATGGTTTTAAGTAAAACAAAAAGTTAAAAAAATCTGTGAAAAGTCGCATTGAAAGTCACATAAAGATGGGTGTAATAATGATAAATTTAATTCATAAAATTTTCATTTGCACATACGGTTCTATATATATATCTATATAAATGCGGCATACATTTTCTCCGTATTCCAGTGCCATTGTGCATCAACGACTGTTGAATATAAAATACGTAACTTTCCTTTTATTCTACTCCCATTCGGAGCCGTATGCGTTCCGTAATTGAGCCATTTATCTTCAGCGTTTCCTTCTATTATTCTTTCCTCCAACTAGTTTCGAGCCGTGGCCCTTTCAAGGTTCGTTTAAACGCAGAGCGTGAGCGTGTGTGTCACAAAAGCGATGGTGCTGCAATTAAAGAAAAGAAATGCAAGAAAAAAAAAAGAAGGAACTGAGAAGTATTTAATGACAGACTGGGTATTCAAGTCTGACCCAGATTTGTGCCTGGCATTGCGATAAGTTATCTGTTTTTTTTTTAGAGTTCGTCGTCGCTGCTGCTGTTGTTGGTTGTTGTTTGGTTTGTTGTTGGAACTGCTGCACACATTGTATGACCCAGTACTGGGCCGTACGAGTGTGTGTCTCTGCATCCATGCAGTATGTATGCAATTCACTTTCCTAATCTAATGGACGTGCATATCAGAAACGTGCGGCGTTTATTTATAAAACCGCGCCGGTTCAAATGCATTTCATGTGCACTGGCACAGACAGGCAGATAGTAGAGAGAGAGAGATTTGGTTGGAAGTTGGAAGGACGGACGAAATGAAATTGATCGCAAGCTAAAACATTGGATGGATGGATTGATATGGATTGGTGGAACGGTTGAAGATGAGTGCCATATGCCATATCCAATCTAGATTAGATGTGTGTGTATGTGCACTCGGTTTGGATCGATGATAAAGGCATTATCCTGTGCAGGGTAAAAGCAGCGCAAAAGGATTCCCAATTAATTGCGGCGAATGCTATTACCTCGTGTGCGATTGTGTCGCGCTCGCCAGATTTTAATGCCTTTATTGTCTTCATCCTGGCGCGCCGCTAATTCCCTTTTCGACAGTATTTTGCCACCCCTTTGCCAATTACTGAAATGCCATTTACTCAATATTCATACAAAAAGTGCACACTCGATATTTCGCAAAATCAGCTTTAAATTAAGTTACCAAACGTATTATCATGCACATTTCATAGTAATACCATTTCAGTTAACCAGTTGATTCAACATCGAAATAATGTAGATTATTGGATATTTGATTCTTGATTGAAGTACAATTTTTTTTGTTGAATCAAAATCAATAAGTTTCTTAACTTTGCTAGAATCTTCAATATTTTAAATTAAACTTGTGCTAAAGAACTATTGAACAAACAAACTTTAATTAAACCCAATTAATTGCAAATATCTAAAAATTGTTGATATTATCAATTGAAGAAGTTTTCTAACTGAATTTGAAACGTAATTTATTTTCATTTCAATTGAAAATTTTGAACAACAAAAATTGTTTTACTGTTCTCAAATATTTGGAAAAATATAGAATATGTATTAAATCGGAATTGCTACAAATAAAAATCTTGAATATATTCATTAATTTAATATCAATTAGAAAATAAGTATGAGGCAATTAAGGAATTATAGGTCAATTAGATTAATAAGTCTCATGAATTCAATTGGAGATGATGACTTAACACGTTAACAATCTAAATTAATTTCTTATAGACAACGGTAATTTCTGGATTTCTGAAAAATTAAACAGAACGAATTTGTTAATTTAATTGAAATATTTTTTGTACAAAAATATTTATTTTTATGGTCTATCGATCAAATATTTATAATAATTTTGTTTATTATGGATTTTATTTTTCTTACACTTAAAATTATGAAAATATAATCATGGTAATAATACCGCTTTCAAGGTTACAAATGCGTTAAGATTAATCTTTTGTAAACATGCTGCATTTCATTACAAGCTAATTACCAATGCATGATACATTGTAAGCTTGATTGATGCATTCATAATTTTCCAAGAAATTTATTAACATTTCTTTCTGTAATTTATTTGAAAAGGAAATGAAGAATTAATTATCACATTTATCACGTTGCATTCTTTTAAAGTTTATAGATTTGTTGTTTGTTTTAAGCACTCGATTAGTCCGGTTTTAAACAGTCCGGAACCGATTAATATTTGAATCACGCAAATTCTGAAAAAAAAATTGAAAGATATTGCCTTAACTATTTCTGAAGTTGTCGTTGATACTTTGTAAGTTTGATTGATGCAATTTATAGATTTGTTATTTGTTTTAAAGTATTTGATTAGTCCGGTTTCAAACAGTCCGGAATATTGGCGGAACCGATTGATACTTCAATCACGAAAATTCTGATGGGATTTTGAATGATATTGCCTTAATTATTTCTAAAGTTGTCGTTGATACTTTGTAAGTTTGATTGATGCAATTTATAGATTTGTTATTTGTTTTAAAGTATTCGAATCGTACGGTTTCAAACAGTCCGGAATGTTAGCGGAACCGATTGATACTTGAATCACGCAAATTCTGAAGGCATTTTGAAAGATATTGCCTTAAGTATTTCTAAAGTTATCGTTGATACTTTGTAAGTTTGATTGATACAATTTATAGATTTGTTTTAAATCATTCGATTAGTCCGGTTTTAAATAGTACGTGATATTGTCGAAACCGATTGATATTTGAATCACGAGAATTCTGAAGTGATTTGGGAAGATTTTTTACCTTAAGTATTTCTAAAGTTGTCTCAATTTTTGTACAGATTTTCAAAATTATTTAGTTTTTAAGAAAATAAAATGATTCAAATAACAATGTGTGAGAATTTGTTTATAATTACAAAAATATGTGATTTTCACATTGAAATTCTTCTTTGATTGTAGAAATCTATAGTTGAGTAATATTTTATACTGATGTTATGATTTATGACTGAGGATAATTAATGTGTAAAGTATTGAGATTCAGCGTTCGTCAGGAAGAGGATCTCTCTATAGTTTTGTTTTTCGAGAGAGAGATAGAGAGAAACCAAAAGCGTGTTCTCGCGTCTCTCGAATTCCGCTAAGTGATTCCTTTCAAAAGCAAATGAAGAAGAGTGCATCGTCTCCGTCCATCGTCACTGCATACATATTCATCCCTCTCTTTCTATTTCTCTCTTCCTCGGATTCCATTTCGAAGCTCGTCCCAGTTCTCTCTCATCCTGCTTGCTTTATTTTTTTTTGGTCTTCCCGTCCTTTGTCGCAGGCGTCGCTCTGTGTTGCCTTTTGTGCGCGCCCTGCTGTCCCAATGGCAAGTGGAAATGTGTCGCGAGAGGAGCGTTTTAATAATTCAGAATAGAGTGGCCATAAAAATTCTGGCACTGACTCGGGCGATGGATGTGCAGATGGAAGCGGATGGGCGGAGGGTTTCGGAGAAGCTGCAGACCACCATTCATGGACATTCCACCCTCTGGCATACGAATAGACGGAGAAAGAGAGGGATGGTCCTTTGACTATCCCGAATTCAAGCGTTGGGTGGAAGGAACAGAGAGAGATGGTCCATGATTTACGGACGCAACCCTCGCTGCAGCGCGTTTATTGCCCGCCGCCTCCGCCGGAAACAACAAATCACCCGAATTTACGACCGCATCCATTAAACGCCCAAAATAATAATAACAACAACAACATCCAAAAGACGGCGCGCCGCAACGATGGGAAACCTTTCAGCGCGGAATCCTGGTAACGAGATTAACACAGGTGCATTAGAAGGATTCCAGTTTAAGGACGTTCGAGCGATGTTTCTTTTTTTCTCTTCGTGCCGACGAGTGACCCGGTTGGTCGCGGCTTCTTTTTTCGTTTTTGGGGTCGTGCCCCACTCTTTATGGGTCAGATCCGTTCGGTCGTGGGCGCGAGGAGGTGACCTCGACTGGAGGCTGCAAGAAATGTTAATCCCAAGAAAACCGATGATTGCTTCGCATTCGCCGCAATTGGACGAGAGAACCCGCACTTAAAATAATCACAAATAACCATTACAACCATCTCCGACGATTGCCCGAAGCTTAAATATCATTCGTATTTCCAGAACGGAATTTTTACCTTTACACCCTCAACGAAATAAATCTAATTATATAGTTTCCATATTCTGTTTCACGAATTTTCTGATTGTCTTGAAATAGTTAAAACAAATAATATTATTATTAATAGGTTTTAAAATATTTTAGCCTTATAAAACCGTACTAATCGAGTTATTCTTCCAAAACAGGTATGTTTTTAATTCAATAACAATGAAATATTAATACACGTTATTGCTTTTGATCTATCTATTATTATTAATAGGTGTCAAAAAAATATAGCTTTATGAAACCGTACTAATCGGGTTATTCTTCCAATGATTGGTTTAATCCAATAATAACATATTATATAAGATCCATCCGTACTAATCGAGTTCTTCTTCTATTCTAAACAACATATTTTTATCCAATTACATTGAAACAACAATACACATTATTGTTTTAGCTCAATATTTGTATTATAAAGGGTGTCCCAAAATTAACGCACAATTTAAATGAAATAGAAAACACAGTTTTTATCACAATTACAAAATCACAATTTGAAGACTAAAAACTGTATTTTCTATTTAATTCAAATGTTGATTTAATTTTGGGACACCCTTTATTATTAATTGGTTTCAAAATTTTACAGCAACACACAACCGTACTAATCGAGTTATTCTTCCAATACATTATATTTTAGTTCAATAATTACTTTAGCATTTAATTATTTGTTATTTTCAAAATTGTATATCAATACACAACCGTACTAATCGAGTTATTTTTTAATAACATGTTATTTTTTAGTCCAATTTTTAAACAATTCATACTGATTTTTTTCAGTTTAAATCTGCATTTAAATCACATTGAATATAATGAGAATATTGTCGTTTATAAAACGTACAAAACAGTTTATTGAGACATGTAATTCGGAATGCGAGGAATTCGTGGTACTAAAAATAGTTGTAATATTTTTAAATTTGAGTAAAAAAAAATCGTATGACGGGAAAACCCGTACAGTTCAAAGAAAAAATAATGTAATATATTTCTACACATATCCAATATATAATAAATGTATTAAATCTTTGTCAAATCTCTTAACATACGTAATGTTATTGTTGTTTACAACTTGAATAGAATACTGAAAAATTGTATACCTTTACATTATTAATATATATGTTTGGGTATATTTTAGTACCAAATTTTACATAACTATACAATTCGTTCAAATTATCATCAAAATAGTATATTAATATACCTTTTCATAATATTCTTTTATAAAAGATACAGTTTTTTTTAATTCAATTGCACAGTTTATAAAAGAATTTTATTACAATATATTTTTGAATTACATAAGCATACAATTTATTTATAAAAACTCATTTTGTGTTTCTTAAAATGTATTGTAATATTATAAGAAAAAGGTTAAAAAAAACTATTTTATATTCTGTAATTCTATTGAATAAGATCATTTCTTTAGTTTTATCGTGACATGTTATTAGCTAAACCACCTGGGAATATCTGTTAATTCAATTCCTGGTGGACTACTTTTGTAAACTAGTTTTCAATAGGGCTGTCTTCTCAATTTGTATCTTATTGACCTCTATTACAAGCAGATGTTCAGAATGAGATTTTCCAAGTGCTCATTTACCATCATCATTTCATTAAACTCTTTGGTTTACTGTTAATATTTAAATTTATCATCACTGATAAACTAATATTTTATAGAATCTAACGTAATGTTTAATAATCAAGTAGGCTATTTTTTAAATTTATCTTAGAAGAATGATATAATTATTAAAAAATCTATACTTAACAGATGATGAAGACTTAATTAATGTTTGAAGTATGTTTTATAAATTACATAATGCTTTTTTATATATATTCTTGTATACTAATACTATACTAGTGGAATAAACATAAAACAAAAGAACATCTATCATACTCACGTGTCAGATTTACATCGCCAACTGTGTGTACTGATGTAAATAATTACTTTGGCCAAGAAATTTATAAATGCATTGCTCAAACTCTTCTTACAAATAATTCACAGCCGTCTCTAGTCGAGAGTTTAAACTGGTTATAAATATAAAGTTTCATGTCGATCTGTCATTCCGAATTCCCATATGTTATACATTAATATTCTATACAAAACTATATTTTTCTATAAATTTAACTTCTGTTCACATTAAACCTTAAAACATACGTATTTAATTCAATAAATTTGTTATAATTACAAATAATGGGTCGCGAAATGATAGCTGTCAAATTGTGTAAAAGCTACAACTAAATCCTAATTACTCTCAAGATTTATCCATATTTGCTATACATTTGTACTGTAAACTGTATTAAGTTTATATAATATGAACGTTTCTCAATCAATCACTTTTATGGTTAATAAATTTGTTATAATTACAAATATTGGAGTCTCGAAATAACAGCTGCCAAATTGTGTGAAAGATACAACTCAATCCTAATTACATATATTGGAGTCCCGAAATGACAGCTGTCAAATTGTGACAAAACTATAACTATATGGTAATTACTGCCAAGATTTATCAATATTTTCTATACATGTGTACTGTAAACTATATTAAGTTTATATAATATGAACGTTTCTCAATCAATCAATTTTAAGGTTAATAAATTTGTTATAATTACAAATATTGGAGTCCCAAAATAATAGCTGCCAAATTGTGTCAAAGCTACAACTAAATCCTAATTACTGTCAAGATTTATCAATATTTGCTATACATTTGTAATGTAAACTGTATTAAGTTTATATAATATGAACGTTTCTCAATCTATCACTTTTAAGGTTAATAAATTTGTTATAATTACTAATATTGGAGTCCCGAAATGACAGCTGTCAAACTGTGTCAAAGCTACAACTCAATCCTAATTACTTTCAAGATTAATCAATATTTACTATACATTTGTAACGTAAACTGTATTAAGTTTATATAATATGAACGTTCCTCAATCAATCACTTTCAAGATTAATAACTTTGTAATAATTACAAATATAGGAGTCGCGAAATGACAGCTGTCAAATTGTGTCAAGGCTACAACTAAATCCTAATTACTGTCAAGATTTATCAATATTTGCTATACATTTGCAATGTAAAGTTTATATAATATGAACGTTCCTCAATCAATCACTTTCAAGATTAATAAATTTGTAATAATTGCAAATATTGGAGTCGCTAAATAAAGCTGTCAAATTATGTCAAGGCTACAACTAAATCTTAATTACTGTGATGATTTATCAATATTTGCTATAATTACAAATATCGGAGTTCCGAAATGACAGCTGTCAAATTGTGCTACAACTAAATCCTAATTACTGTCAACATTTATCAATATTTCCTATACATTTCTAATGTAAACTGTATTAAGTTTATATAATATGGACGTTCTTTCATCAATCACTTTCAAGGTTAAATTATTTCCTTGGATTAGAATAAAATAATTTCCATTATAATTACAAATGCATGAATGAATACAAATTATGCTTAATAAGTAATTATATAATAATACTTACAATAATGGAATAATTGAAAGACAAACATTATCTACAAGAAATCTAAATTCCTAATTTAATTCGGTCTATTTTATTTTGGTTCCTCGATTAGTCCGGTTTCAAACAACTCAGACTATGTGGGATATTGCTGTAATTACATTTGAGTGTAATGTAACGTGAACTCATTTTGAATGAAAAGAAATGATTTTTCTATTAAAATTTGATACATCTTTGTAATATAGTTTAATATTAAAGCTTATAGGAAAATTAGTGTAGATTTGTACAAAACGTAGAACAAATATTTCGTCTGTAAACGATCATAATCAGATACGATGAACAAATAAAAAAAAAATGTATACAATTGCAACGAGAATTCGGTATGCAAATGAAAACGGTGAGAAAATTACCAAAAGCAAATATTAACGCAATTAATTCCCTCCCACATAGTGCAAATAGAATTAATAATTCAGGCGCCAACACGAACACGAACAGAGGTAGACAATTGATCCGCCAAATTATAAACAAATATTGCATTTTCCCGCAGAACCATCTCATCTGAAAACAACAAACAGCAATTAATTGTAGTGCGAACGAAAACGCAAACAAAGTTCCGTAATTTTTCATCCGTCTGTTTCGCGTTCTCTGCTGCTCTCGTCGAAAGTTCAGCGCATGCAAACGCACAATTACACTTTTAATTGCTCTCTCCTGTTTCTATTCCTCACATTCTCATCACCATCAACATCACGTTCCATCCATCTTCGTCTCTTGTCTTTCAGCCGGAGAGGATTCTAAGAATAAAACCCTTTCTTCTTATTTTCGGGCCGAAGGAACTACACGAAACAAGTTGTTTTGGGTTCGCTCTCCTCGTGCAGACAACCTCCAGGGCTGCTCGAAGGCTATAATTAGAACCTCTGGATTTTTCACTTCTTGTGCCTCTTATTTTCTCGTTCCAACTCCTTCTCTCTTTCTCAGTATAAATTGCTGGAGATTAAAGAAGCGCCGTGTCGAGAAATTTATTAATAAACCTCTTATGCTACTTTTTTTTTCTTTTCTTGTGCGTTGTTGCTGCTTTGGGAAAGCTAGAAATAGGAGGTTGTAATTAACCACCGAGCATCTGCCATCCACCGATAAATTATTTATACTTGTTACGTCGCTGAGGAAGAAGTTTTAATGCGATTCCGTATTTATTATAACCGGAGCTTAATCGTTTCCATGAAATACCCAGGTTTATTTCGTTGATTGCTTCCTCAGAATACGCAACTTCAAAAGAGGAAATCACACTTTATACCTTTTTAAATACAATTTACTGCATTGTATATGACGTAAAAAACCTACTTTCAATCATGAATGAGTCTCAAATCATACAGATTATTGCTTCCGTCAGGCTCAAATAAAGATGCGTATTATACACTGAAAAAGAGGACATTCCAATATGAAACATTCATACGGATTTATAAAACATGATAACTAATAAGGAAATATGTTTCTTTCTCTGAAGACGCATCTAAAGAGGAAATATAAACAACATTATTGGCTTAATGTTTGTAATCAATAAATTAATTAAAAAATAATAAATTTCTGTCTTTTCATTATTTTTTTTATTTAACTAAAATTGTTTATAATAGAAATATTATCAATTATTCAATGTTTTCTATCACAATGAAATAATAGTAATTTTAATGATGATTAAGTAAATGTTGATGAATGAACTAAAAGATGATGATTTCATCCTTGCATGCATTATTTTACATTTACATATCATGAAAGAAGGTTTTCATTCATAGCAAATTAAATGAATTAGATTCACATTACAACTGTATTCGTTATTGTGTTGGCAAATTATGAATAAATTACAAATAAATTATAGCTTTAATTGTATAGTTTTTTTTTATTGTAAAAGTAACTAATTATTGAGATTTTTGTGTAAAAATTGAGTTTTTTTATTAACTTGATTTTTACGAATTAAGTTTTTTTTCATTTCTTTAATTATATAAGTATTTGGACAGATTTAATTTCAAATTGTTAATACAGGTATTTCACCTCACATAGTGCGGATTCGATCTGTCCGGTTTCATTATTGTCCGGTTTAAATAATTCAAAACAATTAAATTTTAATTGACAAAAAAAAAATAAATTTAAAAAAGTTGCAGTTTCTTATTGGTTAGTTTATTTCTATTTTATTTATTTCAAACAGTCCCGGATTATCCGGACTAAGCGAATTCTATTTTTTACTGAATATTACAAAACATTGAAGCAAACTCATTGTAAATCAAAAGAAATGTCCATTCTTCAGGTAATTAACGAACCTATTCCTCGTAATTAGAGCTCTCTGTCTCTCTTCTCTAATTAACGCGACGTCTCTTATTTTTGGACGCTCGACTAATTAAAGAATCCTTTCCTCACATTTTTTCCCTCCGTTCTTTCATTCTTTCTTGCTTTATTCCCTCGAGGTTATTAATCCCGAGGATTAAAAGAAGACGTCCGAGCGCGCGCATAAAAATAACTGAAATGCAGGCGGTAAGTGAAATAGCAACCGCAGCGATGTGCCGTATCTATGCACGATATATGCAAAACGAGAGTTATGTGTGCTCTTTGTGACAGCGAAAGTGCTCGTGCCAACAACAACGACAGGCAACACCAACAAACCGCAACAACAACAGCAGCAAACTGTTAATGCTCTGATAAGCACTGGCAGCCGGAACAATGCACTGCGACACTAGTAATCGCGTACGCATACTGCGATTATTGTCCGCAAGCTCCAAGATAACAATTATCGTTAATTAATTTGTATGCGAGTTTTGTTTACTTTGTGGTTAATTGCGTATTATGCAAGCAATGCGCTCGTTTAAACGATGCTGTTTTAACAAGAGCATCAATTAGTTAGCAAACCCAATTTCGATCGAATTGCATAATTAATCAATTAATCTAATTATAGACTACTACAACAAGAAAAATACAATTGTACATTACGCAATATACAGCAATACCTCGCATAGTCCGGATAATGAATTCCGCTAATATATCGGACTGTTTGAAATTGGTCTTTTCCAAAACTTTGAAAACCACATAAAAGTAAATCATCTTTCATTAAATTTTACTATTTACTTCTCTTCATTGACTAATATGATATAATATTATGTATATGCTACTAAATTTATAGTAAATTTGAAGATAATCAATGTATTCATTGATGAAGAATGAAATTTTACAAAAGGAATGCAACAAAAAAAAACATAGACTTCTACCGTTTCTCGGAAATTATCTATAAATGAATTAAACGTATTAAAAAAAATGTAAAAAAAGATGTGTAGTGTCTCGTGTCTAGACGATAAGATAATAAATAACATCGACGAGGAACAATAATAAAAAAACTGCATTGATTATTTTATTATTTACACGTCTAGCCTATTTTTTTATACACAAGTTGCGTAACGTGATTGCACAAGTAACTTGTCAAGTAGCGTTTGTGTGTAAGTTCAGTTCGATGAATTATTTGTACTTGTGTAAATTAAAAACTTGCTTTGCGAGTATTTCAACAAGTAAATATACTTGACAAGTAATTACTTATTTATTTTAAAAAAATATTTGTCAAATGTGATTTATTTCAATAAGTCATTCATTTTGTGTCTATATAAAGTTTGGTTTAGCGTTTAGAATTGTTTCGCACCTGAAGATGATTCATCGTTAAGCAAGTGTGCCGCGTTTTCATAACCATATAAGGATTTGTTTAGCGTTTTCATCGTTCATCTGATTGGTCGGGACGATTCGCGACTATTCGTGTTTTCGAAGTCCCGAAGTCGGCTATGCGTGTTCAAACTTTTTTGACAGCGAAACGTCAAATTAATTTTGACAGGTAAATGTCAAATAGATTTAAATAAATGTTATTTTTCAATGAAAGTAAATGTCATCTGCAATCAATTTTACTTATTGTTCTTATATACAAAAAAATTGTAAAGAAAATAATTTGACAAGAAATGTTGAACTTTGTTTTATGTAAGAATACAGAGCAAAGTTTAGAAATATTTCAATATTGTGAACAATGTGGAAGCGAAGTAGGAAGATATCTTTATTGGAATGGCAAAGCGAAGACAACCACCAGTTGCAATCGACCGATTTATTTCTATTTATTTTTTTTTTCGTGCACGAGAGAGGAAAAACCCGTAAGCGATGCTGCATGCCGATCAGTTCCCATGACCTTTGACACACAGAGAGCCGCATCCTCTGCTTCTTCGGGTCGTGCCAGTTTTCACTAAAATAAAATACAATGGGAGAGAAAAACACGCCACAGACGATGGAGCAAGTGCATTCGTTTATATACACGAAACACGAGCATTTCTTTGCATGAAAAACAATTACTGTCTTTTAAGGCTTCCACGATTCCATAAATTCGAAAAAGTTCTAAATTTATATCATATCCTAACAAATTTTATCAAAAAAAAGTATTAAATATTTATACAAAATATCTTTGAGAGTTTTTCTGTCAAAAATGACATAATTTACATTTTTTCTGTTAAAATGACATTATTTACATTTTTCTGTTAAAAATGACACAATTGACAATCTTTCTGTCAAAAATGACATAATTGACATTTTGTGAAAATTTAAAAAATAGTTGAAATCCAAATCCAAAATTAACAAAAATTGTAATAAATTTAGACAAAAAACATGTAAAAATTAAATTAACTTAAATAAACTTTGGTTTTGGCTAATTTGTGAACACATTAAAGTTAGTGTATAATCCGGGCAAATGATGTATCTGCATAATTGACACGATACTCTTTGTCCGATCTGGCACTGCTCGTACCGACGTCACCGTTCGTTCCATTTACATATCAAATTAATTAATTAAAAGGTTAGATGCTGCATTTCCCATTCACTTTTCAATGTGTAGCAACGTGTACAAAGCAGAGCGAAGCAGAGCACCAAGAATGAAAGAAACGCAATCATTATTTGTGTCTCATTGAATTCCCCGCGCTTCAGAAATTTCCACGTTCAATGCAAAGTGGGTTGATAAATACAAAAAAAAACACCACCGCATACACATATATATAAATGTAAATGCACGAAAAGAGTTGTTTTTTTCATATTTTGTTTCAAAGCCTTCTGTTTCTGGGTCAGAACTAACAAACTGAATAAAGCGAACCAAAAAAAAAATTGATTCCGTTTTCACTTTGTCCGTTGGAAAAACTCGCTTTCCTCGCGATTTAAATCGATTTCGATTGATTGTAAAAGTAGATAGAAAAGAAAATTGTATGTATATAGAGGAGATCAAGAGGTATTTGTTATGTAAGAGAATGTAAACACGGGGATCGGTGAGTAAAGTCTCTCCTTCTCGTTGTTTGTTTTGTTCGTTGATTTTTTTTTGCTGTTAAAGGAGAGTAGGACGTGTGCCCTATCACGTTCTCTAAAGAAATATCTATTGTTACTACTTCGGGCCTTAACTATGTAGTACACATATAGTGTTCGCATACGGTATTGTGGTAGGGAATTGCATGGAATGATGACACAGTTGGATGCATGCGTATACTTGTATATACGTCTTTTCCAATTTAGTTCAATTATGGTTGAGCTTCAGCTGGCTATTAAATTTCGCTCTTTCCTCGATCGTCACAATTGGGAGAGATAAATTGCTCGATTGTTGTATTAATTACTGTCCTTTCGGTTCCGTTTCATTTAAAATTCAAGAATCATCCTTACATTCAATTTTATATACTTAACTTGTCTCAATTATATTTCTTTCCCATTAATCTTTTAATTAGTACATTTAGTACTGGGAATAGCTTGCATAGTACGGATAAACTAATCGAGGACTTGAAAATATTTTTTTAGAATTTATTTTTATTCTGTCAATTAATATTTAGTTTATTTTGAAAGATTGAAACCGGATTTAAGAATCATTCTTACATTCAATTTTTACACTTGTCTTAACTTGTCTCAATTGTATTTCTTTTGCATTAATCTTTAGTATACACTTTTAATAAGGCAATAATACGTAATAGTTTTTTTTTGATAACTTCATCAAAATATTGAATACATTTTATTCATCTTTTTCCAAATAATAACTAGATTTACTGCAACCAGACAAATAATTTATGTTTCACTATGTTTATACAGGAATACCTCGCATAGTGCGTCATTATTACTGTCTGCATCTGGACTAATCGAGTTTTTCAAAACTTAAAAGTATTAAATATTTCTACAAAATATCTTTGAGAGTTTTTGTGTCAAAAATGAGATAATTTACAATTTTTCCTGTCAAAAATGACATAATTGACAATTTTTGTGTCAATAATGACATTTGACATTTTGCCCGAACCAAATATTAGCTTAGTTTTATTTGAAAAAATAAAAAATTAACCAAAATTTTGTATGTATTTTTTTACTAAATAAACTTTGGTTTTGGCTAATTTGTGAACACATCCAAGTATATTGAATAAATTTCATTCATCGTTTTCCAAATAATAACTAGATTCATTGCAACCAGGCAAATTATTTATGTTTCACTATGTTTATACAGGAATACCTCGCATAGGGCGCCATTATTACTGTCTGAATCTGGACTAATCGAGTTTTTTAAAACTTAAAAGTATTAAATATTTCTACAAAATATCTTTGAGAGTTTTTCTGTCAAAAATGACATAATTGACAATTTTTCTCTCAAAAATGACATAATTGACATTTTTTGTGTCAATAATGACATAATTGACATTTTGTCCGAACCAAATATAAGCTTAGTTTTATTTAAAAAATTAGTTGATATCTTACCCAAAACTAATCAACATTTTGTATGTATTCTTTTACAACCAGACAAATTATTTATGTTTCAGTATGTTTATGTAGGAATATCTCGCATAGGGCGCCATTATTACTGTCTGAATATGGACTAATCGAGTTTTTTAAAAAAGGCTTGACTCTATAACGATCATTTATGTATAAAAATAATTTTCTTCGATTTTGTATTTATTATGTCAATGAAAATTTAGTTTTTATTGAAAATTTCAAACCGGATTAATCGAATCCGTATTATCCGAGGTATCCTATAATTGTAAGTTTTTGTATCGTTCGTCATTAAATTACTCGTGATTGATTTATAATAAATATTTTGTAGAGATTGTTTTTGTCAATTAGTTCATAGTGTGTACCAATCTTTTGTACTATAATCTTATATAAATGTATTTATTTAATTATGTTGTCTAAAAAAAGAAAATTAATGAAAAAGGTTCAGACTACAAAAAAATTAAAACACTTTTGCCTCGCTTAAGAAAACGTAAGTAAAGTTTCAGAAGTTCGAAGTGTTGTTTTCTTTGGGTCTCCCAGTCACAAGGATCGATTACGTAAATGGAGACCTTCTTTGTAAATAAATACACGAATAAATAAATTTTGTACATAATTGAATAAAACATACATAATAATGTATATATGTTATATAAAAGCGAGTCGCGTCTAGACAGTTTATATTTGAGTTTCCATTAAACGAATGTTTTTATTCTCGAATTTCTTCTTCATGCGCTTTTCTCACCCCTTTCATCGTGATGATCGTGTTTTCGCCCTGTTGTTTCTACTTTACTTTTAATTTTTTTACTCAGTGTATATTTATATGAGAGCAATATTCTGCTCGGATCGCCATACACTGTGTTTGTAAATATATATACGTACACGATATTTCCATCCGACGAAGCATCCGAAGGCGAATTCAAGCCGAACTTCGAGGATTCGAGTATATCCTGCTTTAAGGGATACGCGAGCCTTTGACGCTTTCCCTCCTTTCTTTTTGTATATATATTTCGGAATTCGTTTTATTATTAAAAGTACATTAGATCAATCATCTCCTTGCCGTCTCGTGATTAAGGCCATTTAATATTTGTTAGATTCGTCCTTGAGGAACAATATTTTTAGAGAGGGAGAGGTTTTCATGTGATAAAGTATTCAAGTTAAAGCGTAAAATTTGGATATAAATCTAAAAGTAATCATTCATTTTCTACATTTATTCATATGTTGTTAAAAGGACATTAAATAAAATACTTTTGTAATCATTCTATATTTGTTTTTAAGAAAATCTAAATAATAATAACTCCCACCCCGTATTAATAAGAATTAAATTTGTAAGTAGAATTAGTATCAGTAAAACCTCAGCCTCAGTAAAACCTTTAAAGACTAATATAGTCTCATAAAAAAAACCTAAGATGAGCATAGTCTCAGCAGAAGACGAATAAAGTTATGTAAAACCAATTGAATTATTTAATTCCTACAACTGAGACTCCACAACGACAACACCAGACAATATTCCACTTTGTCCAGAATTCCATCCCTGGGACAAGACACTACTTCCGTTCCAAAGGGTTGTTCGTAAGTTAAATTTGTTAGTAAGTCCGGGGAATTTTAAAAATATACTTATCTTACCACGCTTTATCATGATTTTTACTTTTATATATGTTAAATTCTGTATTACTGACTGCATAAATTTGAAAAAATAGATTAAAATAAACGAAATACTTACTTATAAATACGTTTCAATGTAGACATCACAATTATTTAATAACAAACAACAAAAGAAATAAATGCAATAAAACAGATAGTAGATCGTCCAAAAATATTATATTTTATTAAAGAAATTATCAATTTTTGTATGGACAGTTATTTTTTTCTATCACTATATATCTCCTTGTGACAAGTTAGAGCTTTTAGAATTTTGTTCGTAAGTCCGGGAGTGCGTAAGTCGGGGGATATCTGTACTGGTAAATGTTCAAAACTATTGCAAAGTACCATTGATCACTGATCTTTCCTTTTTTTTAAACTATATAATTACTTATTGTTGGTGACATTTTTATGATATTTTTTCCAATTTCAATTTATATTTCTTTCAATTCATTCAAATTTATTATATTTTTTATACAAATTATATATTAAACATCTTTATTGGCCACAACATTCCACATTAGCCACATAACTTCCATTTCCTAGAATTACACAATGATTATGAAGAATTAATGATATTTCTTATATAAGTTTTAGACAATTAAAATAGCATTTAGATTAATCTCAATGTTGTTTTCTTTTAATTTTCATTCGAATTTATTATATTTTTTATACAAATTATATATTCACACTAAAATACAGTTTAATTTAATTGTTTATAGTTTTAGAATTATTGAAATTTCATGTTTTGATTCCAAAACATGAAATTTCTTTCCTAAATCAAAATCGTTAAAATACAATATTTTCTTTTATTTGTTGAAATATAATTTGAAAATATATTCGTTACATATTTTATTATATAATATTAATAGCTCTGTGTAACAGTGATTTTTTATGATGATTTTCTATTTCTGATCTTTTCTCTAATTATCACAACGGTTTTAATATTGAAACTGAATAATGTATAAATTATACGTATTTTAGCATTACGAATACTAAACAAAATTGAATGATGATAATATATAAAAATTAGAGAAAATTTGTTTATAATATGCACGGAAAAAGGTGTAATATAAATATACAATATTAAATACGATTCAAAAACAAAATTTTAGTTTTTTTTTGCAGATAGTTAGTTTATTAAATAAAACAACTATTTTGTAAATAGATTGCTTTATTTATGAACTGAATTCGTTTGATATTTATTTACTTTTCAAACTTTGAAACTTGTATATAAAATACGAACAGAAATAATATGAACTCCAGTTTTTACAGTATTTTTTTATTAATTCATGTTTATTTCAATTTCGCTATTTATGGAATATATCATAATTATTAAACATATTTATTGGCTACAACATTCCTCATTTGTGCCCAACTTCCATTTCCTAGAATTACACAATGATTATGAAGAATTAATGATATTTATTATATAAGTTTTAAACAATTAAAATAGGATTTAGATTAATCTCAATGTTGTTTTCTTTTAATATTTGTCAAATTGGAGTAATAATGTAATATTATATAATATGTATACAAAAGTTACATAATGGGACCTAATATAAATACTTGCGTAATATCTCAATAAATTTCTTGTTTTGATGAATATTTTGAACTGTCTATCATTTTGGGAGAAGTAAAAAGTTCTGAGCGTTTTGTCCCATACATCGAGCTTCTTCTTGTGACCAAACCAACACGGTTTTCTGCCTAATATTCTGTTCAGACTTGATGATTTCCATGATTTTATCAACATTTTCGACGATTGGCCTACCAGAGTATGTCTCATCTTAGATGTTCATATTACCAGAACGGTAGCCTGGCCGTCTGCTCCGCTTTTCCCCTTGGTTATAGTGGAACTGAAGAATGTATCAAATTTTCTCATTTTTAACGTCCATTTTGGAACGCTCTAACACACAACTAAAGACAAGACGTTGTGTTGCCTTTAAGTCACAGTATAGAGTGACAAGATGCAAGGTATACATCGTGAGTTATGGCTCACTAAAGCCAACTAACGGAAAACACTCAGAATTTTTTACTACACCTAATATTTACTATATATATTTTGAAACTAAACTGATTGATTCTGTTCATAATTATAATAACTAATAGCATAGCATATATGGGTCGCGTTAATTTTTTAGTAGATCACGAAATGACCATGTGTCAAATATGGTGGTTATTGTAGCAAAAAGGTTGAAAATCGCTGTTATATAGTATACTAAGTATGTGTGATGCAGGCTTAAGTACTTGTTCAAACAGTTACTTGTAGATATTTAAGAAATTTTCCATAAATTGAACTTATATTTAGTGCGAACGAATGGGACATATCCCATAAATATATACATTTTTCAAGTTACTTCCTAAAAATACTTGGCAATTAACTCTAAATTCTAAAATTTTCATTTCAAATACGTATACAGTATAACTAACATTTTGTATTCTGTTGCAGGTAAGACACGACGACATTTCAACGATCATTTGTCCGTCCGGCGATCATCGATTGAATCTGAGAGTCAGCATAATATATGTGTCAAGGCATGTGGTCTTGTCTTGTATTATAACCATAAGGTATTCATTAATTCCAATTACCGGCCTTATATTAAATTTTAATCTCGAACGGCGATCGTGGAACGCTCTTAATTGCGAACGAACCTTTTGCGCAATGCGCACGCTTTGTTCTTTGCCCGTTTGCACGGACCGACTTGCATTTACATTTGCATTTCTTATCCTCTCCTCTTGCGTTTCTTCGACCAGAGGAACCAGAAGACATTTCTATTTGCGCCGCGGGAAAGCAGCAGCAGCAGCTTCCGGCTGGTGCACACCATTTCCTGCTACCGCTGCAGGATTTACGCCGTTTCCTGCAACATAAATCCGAAACGATCGGTGTCTTTTTTTTCATCTTCTTCCCCAAAAATAAAACGAATTCAGATGGGTTCCTTCCAGCGAGGGGAATGAACGCCCTCGATTTATTCCACATTCAAATTTCCCGCAATAAATCTTTTTTTTTTATATATTTCAGAAACTTTATTCAATTCGTGTTTGAAAGTTCAAATTTTTAGTAAATTGACTTTAAATTAAAATAGCAGAAATTTATTTATTAAGTAGTTAACTTTATTCGTTAATTAGTTTGTAACTAAGTCATGAATACATGAAAATAAATAAAAAAATCTTTAAGCATAGATTTCTAACAATATTATAACAGAATTTTTAACTAAGCCGTAAATATTTTATTTCTGTATTTAGACAAAGTTTCTTATATACACACATGATTTACTTTATATAAAAGCATTTTTTACCTTGAAAAATAAACTTATTATTTCTATATTGTACAAAACTTTTCAAAGAATTCCGATAAAACTAATTAAAGTTTGTAGCACATTTCCAAAAAAATTGTTGATTGTTATTGTATTTCATTAATCATTAACTTAATCATTAAAAGTAATTGAATGAATTCAATATAACCCAAATATATACAAAAAAATACCATAAATATTTCATGTCTTAAAAAGGTAATCATTAATTCGTCGTTCTTGAAATTCAACCAATTCTGATACGATGACCTTTCTTGAAATGCAATCGATCATCGCTAATGAATCGATTATGACGAAAAAAATGCGTGTGTGCAAAGAAAGAGAAAAAAATGCGCATGGTCACATTTTAATGGACAGGTGCAAGCTGCCATTTGTAGAATAAGGATTTGCTAATCATCTCACCGGATGGTAAAGCGTTGGAAAAAAAAACTGTGTATTTATATATAATAAATGTTTAATTAGAAAGCTGGAATGCGTGCGTGTGTCTCTCTCTCAATATTTATATTTTTTTTGGCTTAAATGTTAATTGCGCCTATTTCAAAATCGCTAAATGCGAGTCTACTAATTATTATAAGCAGATGAAAATTGCTGATAATTATTAAGAATATTTTGTAGATGAATAAAAAATAATAATTATTAGCTCTGAGGTCAGAAGAATTGCGTTCTCTAAATGAAAAATAATTATATAGTATATGATGAATTTAACTATGTAATTTATTTCTTAACTTAAATGTTATTAATAATTAATTAAAATTTAATAACTATTGCTTAATTTTAATGTATTTTTTTTGTAATATATTCTGCAAAATTTAAATTAATATTTAATTATATATTTCTGATGTAAATTTCTTCAACAATCTATGCAAAATATTCTTTCTGTAATTAACAAAACTTTTCAAACATTCTTGTCTAACTATCTGCAATTTGCAGGATATCACTAACAGATTTCTCTTAATTTTAATTAGATAATAACTATAATTTATTGTTTACATAAATATATCTACACATAATTTAGTTAAAATTTATTTTATGTTGATTTTATATTAAATTCAAGCTATTTCCTGGCCCCTTGACCAATTTGTATGTGCCGCCGCTGTCCCATAAAGAAATGAGCATTAAAACTATAATAGGTAAATGTTTAATATGTCACAAAATGACAGCTGTCACCTTGTGTCAAATCTTATAAACTATTGGGTCTCGTTAAATGTTTAATGCATCAAATGTTTAATGGGAAGCAAAATGACAGTTGTCACCTTGTGTCAAATTTTATAAATTATTGGGCCACGTTAAATGTTTAATCAGTCGCGAACTGACAGCTGTCATATTGCATCCAATGTTTAATGGGTCGCGAAATGGCATCTGTCATTTGATGTTGAAACGAGCATGGATGCATTAAAACTATAATAGTTTATAGCAGCGTTTCTCAACTTAGCCTGTGCAAAGTACAATTTCGATAGTTAAATGTTTAATGTTTCACAAAATGACAGCTGTCACCTTGTGTCAAATCTTATAAACTATTGGTTCACGTTAAATTTTTAATCGGTCACGAACTGACAAATGTTTAATGGGAATAAAAATGACAGCTGTCACCTTGTGTCAAATCGAATAAACTATTGGGTCAGGTTTAAATTTTATCGGTTACGAACTGACAACTGTCACATTGCGTCAAAGATTTAATGGGAATCAAAATGACAACTGTCACCTTGTGTCAAATCTTATTAACTATTGAGTCACGTTAAATGGTTAATGGATCACGAACTGACAGCTGTCATATTGCTTCATATATTTAATGGGTCGCGAAATGACAGCTGTCACCTAGTGTCAAATGTTATAAACTATTATACAAAAGCACAGTACTGAATATATTGGGTCGCGCGGGATAATGGTTGAGAAACGCTGCTTTATAATATAAACTCATAATTTTAATAATCTTCAGTCATAAATATTTTTTATTGCATACATTTTCTAATCACATTAATATTATTCTAAGCTCTTATTAATTGCATTTCTTATATTAGATTCTGAATTTGCATAAGAATTTTGAATAAAAAAAACAAATGAGCTCATAAAAGCGGTATTCTTTATCAAACTGTTAGAAGTAAATTAAAGAACTATTTTAATTAGACCTAAAGTTTAATGGACTCAGAAAAAAATCCTTGTAGCATAGATAAAAAAAAATAAAGGTCCATTTGAAATGTAAATGAGAAACGATTAAATTAATTCGAATCGGTTCAAAAGATAACAAAAATCAAAGTTAATTGGATCAGAAGTATTTTCTTAAATACCTGAGGTGTCTTTTTTATAAGTTCTTTTTATTTCAATTAATTGTATATAAAATGTAATCGGTGACAATATTAGAAATTATAAATTTATACGAAGTCTTCATCCACTGTTCGAAGATGGACCTGAAACAAACGAAAAAAAAAACAGATTTTATTAAATAATTACTTAGCCTTTTCATTTTTTTTTAAATTTTGTTATTGTTATGTAAATACGACTTAATTATCCATTTAAGTGTTTCAGTAAATATTATTAATTAGTAATATAGTTGCAATTATTACAATATTGTCTATTTTATTACGTTCCAATTCAAGTTTACATTTATCTTTATAATTTATTTAAAAAAGAATCGATAAATTAGTTATCGATTGACTTTAATGGATTTCCTATTGATCTATTATACTTAAAACCTGCAATATCCTAATAACATATTTTTTTTTATAAATTATTGCTTTTAGACAAAAAAACTATTTTGAATATGCGAGTTATTTTTTTACAAAATTGTTTTAATTCTAGATCAATTGGACTTTGAGTTCCAGACTTTTTGTTTTGTTTAGAAATAGTCAAAATAAGTTACACATTTATAGATTATAGAAAATAATCTTTTTGAAAACATTAAGAACTTATATATTTTGTAAATTTTTAATACAAACAAATGAAAAACTAAACACACGAGTCAATGATCTGTAAAATGTAAACATTTAAAAAAAAAATCAGATAATTATATGAAATCGAAACAATTTCTTTTTTTACAAAAAAATCTGTAAAATAATTTTGTTTTCTTTGATTTTCTGAATTAGATTATAAGAAAATTGATTAATTCAACTACATTTTGCAAATAATTTAATAAATAATAATTAACTTAGAAAATTTATTATAAAAAACTGTTGATTAAAAGTAATATTAAGAGAAAACTAGTAATTTGGAAATAATTAAGATTAAAAATGTGATTTTCTGAAATATGAAATTGCAATAATAATTTGATGTAATCTAAGTGTGTCCTTGTAAAATCCATATGAAGGAAATAAAAAAAATTGATTGAAACCAGCAAAAATATAATAAGAAAATAATGTAGTAAAAGGAATCCGAAGGCGATAATTTATTTGGTTTTGCAAATGCTGCAAGGAGATTAAGTGCAATTGCGCAAATCCAGTTCTTGTGTGACTCAGTTTTCTTTCGATCGCGAGGTTTCTTGCGCAAAACGTTATGCAACGCCATCGAACGTTACCCGCTTTTCCTTCTCGTCGTCGTCGACGGCGAGAAGTTTTCTGGCCGAGTCGAGTAGTCCACCCGCGCTTTTTCCCGCTCATTTGAATCCGTGGAGGAACGAACAATGCCGCAATTAAATACAGCACAGCGATTCATCATAAGACCAGAGCTGAATGCGTGTACCCATGAGACCTACTACACCCATGTTACAAAGATGTTGAAATACTTTTTGGCGCTTGTGGCGGAATTCCGAGTGTGTGAATAATGAAGCCAAATTGCTTCTGCTCAGTTTATTTATTATCATATTACATCTGCCAACTGTACCTAACAATACAAGAGGGAAGAATGCATGGAATGTTAAGAAAAGTAGTGTTGGTGTTTGAATAATTAGGTTTATTTTTTAGTTATTAGAAAGATCTCTCAAGTATGGATGAAATCAACTACTTAAAATTATCAACCAATTTTTATATAAAAGTTTACATCACAAAATCTGATCATTTCAACAAATTTGTACCATTTAGTGGAATAATTTGTAATAATTAGTGAAAGTATAGGAATTTATAATAATAATTTCCAATAAAGTTGTTATGTAAATTTCAAATAATAAATTATAAAGTAAATGACTAAATGTTAAAAATATTTGTTTCTACTAGCTTTTTATTAATTTTGTAAATCTTCATTAAGCTTTTGATTCATTATGGATCATTTTTCTTAGAATTTTCAACTTTAGAAACTTGCAGAATTTCCTATAATTTCTTAAATTTCATTTCGACAGTTTTGATTCTCATATTAATCTCTTTTTTTTTCAAAAATCGTAAAGGCAAATAAGAATTATTTTATTTTGAAATTATATGTCATGTCATATTATTTAAAATGTTGAATTATGTACATTTGGTTGCATATTTTGATATAATGATATAATCGTATAGTATTTAAAAAAACAAAATTTTCAATGTGTCAATTGAATGAAACGTCAGTGCATTGTGTGTTTTGTGTAAAAAAAAGTATCTTCAGAGCTGAAATAAGCAGTGATCTTCTGTAAAAGGTAAGAAGTCATTGTTACACACAAAAAACGTACATAATTCAATATAATTACTTTTGGTAATGAAGACGTAAATATTATTTATCTAAAACGTTATTAACATTTGTCAAGTAGAACCAAATTACATGACTTCTTATTATTTGTCTTTATCAAGAATCTATGAAATTTTGAAGAAATTTATTTGTTTTTTACCTTCCTCGTTGATATTGTCAGTGACTTCTTCAGTTTCTACAATACTTTCCATCAGATATTTGTTATCTTGAAAGATGAAATCTTCTTCAACAATATACGTGTCCTTTCATTAAGTTTTTTCAAATTGATTTGAATATTGAATTTTTGCAATAACAAAGCCTCTTCACGAAATCATGTCAATATTTCCAAATGTCTTTGAAACATTTTCATAAACACAACTTAATAATTATTTATTATTATCATGAAACCATGAAATTTTATATTTTGGACAAATTTATTTGTTTCTTTACTTTTGTAAGATATTTCATTGATATTTTCAGTAATTTTTTTATTTTTGTAAAATTCTTTCTATAAGATATTTGTTGTCTTCAAAGATGGAACCTTCTTCAACAATAGACGTGTCCTTTCATTAAGCTCTTTGAAAGTGAATTGAAAATTAAAATTTTGCATTAACAAAACCTCTTCACAATCATTATTCGTGTCAATATTTCCCAATATCTTTGAAATATTTTCATAAACACCACTAAAGGATTATTTATCATTATGAAGTTTTATATTTTGTACAAATTTACTTGTTTCTTTACTTTTGTGAGCTATTTCATTGATATTTTCGGTAATTGCTTCAGTTTGTAGAGTTCTTTGTAAAAGATATTTGTTGTCTTCAAAGATGAAACCTTCTTCAACAATAGACGTGTCCTATCATTAAGCTTTTTGAAATTGAATTGAAAATTGAAATTTTACTATAACAAAACCTCTTCACGATAATTATTTGTGTCAATATTTTCCAATATCTTTGAAATATTTTCATAAACAAAACTCGATAATTATTTATCATTATCATGAAACTATGAAATTTTATATTTTGGAGAAATTTATTTGTTTCTTTACTTTCGTCAGATATTTTCAGTAATTTCTTCAGTTTGTAGATTTCTTTCCATAAGATATTTGTTGCCTTCAAAGATGTAACCTTCTTCAATAATATACGTGTCCTTTCATTAAGTTTTTTGAAATTGATTTGAAAATTGAAATTTTGCAATAACAAAACCTCTTCATGATAATTATTCGTGTCAATATTTTCCAATATCTTTGAAAGATTTTCATAAACACAACTCGAGAATTATTGTTGTTTATCATGAAACGATAAAATTTAATATTTTGGACAAATTTATTTCTTTACTTTTGTAAGATATTTCATTAATATTTTCAGTAATTTCTTCAGTTTGTATAGTTCTTTGCATAAGATATTTGTTGTCTTCAATATTTCCCAATATCTTTGAAATATTTTCATAAACACCTCTCAAGAAAAAAAAGATGATTTGCAACTTTAATTCATCAACGTTTGCTCAAAATTGATGGCTTGTTTTTTCCACTCCTGAAATTCGAACAATTAATTATTCGTTCCTTCGTTACCGCACATTCATGTTCTAAGATTGGTGATCGTCATTTTAATAAATCTTCTTCGACTGCCCGTAGAGTGGTATAATTATAGTTCGTGGCTATCGGACACCTCGCGATGAACAAGATACAGTGCTCACGTTAATTAGCAATAAAGAAGGTTGAGGGTATTGTTGACGGGTTCAGGGGGTTCGGACAGTTTTCAGAAAGAGTCTCTCAGTCGAAGTGTGTGTGTGAGAGAGAGAGAGAAAAGTGAAAGAGTGAAGCGAAGAAAGAACAAAAGCGTTCACCTTAAAATGGATTTATAGCGTCGGGTCCCGGCTTCGGAAATTAATAAATAATTAAATTGGGCTTTATCTTGATGGGAACGTCAGGTGGTCGGATGAGTCCACTAAAAGCAGAACAATGTTCGGCCCCGAAAACCCGCACCAACGGCCAATGTACATAAACAATCCCCTGATGCACTCACACATATAACAGACTCACGCTCGTATACGTATGCACGTCCTTTTCTGGTGCACGAGGCCGAGGATCATCGTGCGTGCCCAATTTTTAAGTCGAAAACCCGTTCTGCAAGCGAAGAGCCGACACCTCGACGACGTCAAACTATATTATTCCTGTTTCACCCAACCCGTTCCACTTGTTTGCCGTCTAGACTCGACCCTGTTCCTCCTCGGGTGACCCCAAATACACCTGTGGGTTTTATTGCCGTAAGGCGTCAAAGTCAGCGATGCCATCAGAACAAAACAAAGAAAATAGGTGGACGTAATGACAGCGAAGAGGGTTGTATAATACCGAAACACGCGACCCCGAATCGATTATTCGTAATGGTAATGAGAGAAAAAGAAAGAACGGGGTTGGTTTTCGTTTGTTTGCAGCTCTCTACTTCTGTTTCATTATCACACGTAGCTAAAAATAAACGCTAATGATGATAGTGTGTCGGCGCTCTTCACGCCATCGATTTTTCTCTATGCATTATTTATAACACGACAGCTCACAAAAGTGAAACACACAAAAAATATCTGCAGATTATATAGTAGGAATTCATAACATATCCAGTTTTTTAGATCAATCGTTAATCGAGTGTTAATTGAATCCAATCTTTATTTCTGTCTTTAATACGAATGAAAGTAATAATAAATATTTCTCTTAAGTTTCTCTAGTTTAATGAAAGTACAATTTTATATCTTCCATTAGTAACAAAATAAAATCAATATGTTTATTAATTGGATTTGTCTATTTAGTATCGAATAATGAATTTGAATTTAGTCATTCAAATTTTAGTTGAATTTAAGTTATTTTCAAAGGATTACAAGTTTTCCTTCAAACACTTTTCACCACCTTTATTTAAAATATGAAAATCTTCAGTAATTTTCTTAAAATTAAAATATTTAGAATACTTGAATATCTTCCAGAAATAATGAAAAGATTGAGTTTCATTAACTTTATCTATTTTTCTAGTTTTATTTCAAATAGTTTCAACACATTTATTTTCTGTTACTAAAAAAATTAAATCTGCAATAGTTCTTTTGACATTAAAATGTTGTTATTTAGAATACTTGAATCTTCATCTATTTTGAAAGAATTTAAGATTTATTTCAGATACTTTCTAAATTTAGAAAATTATTAATGAACAAACACTTTAATATCTTTCAGAGTGAAATAATTGAAATTTCAGTTACATTTATACCATTTTCAAAAATAATCTTGATTCTACATTTCTTTTAGATTCTTTCGGACATATGATTTATATCAGTTACAATTATTATTAATTTAATGGTAAAAGTGACTTACGCTTCTGAAAATCTTTGTAATTTCAAACCATTCACAATTAGAACATTGAATTAAATGCAAAGAAAAAATGTTGAAAATCCTGTATATTTTTTAAATTCTTAAAAATCAAGGGATTTTAAAAATAAAATTTTGTAAAATTTTTATTTTTAAATAACAGAAATTTCAGTTACATTATAGTCATTTTACAAGATTTTAGAAGATGTTTATTTTAGATTTATATCTAATTCAGAACATTTACAATATATTGATTTTTGAAAGATACAATTTGTTACATTTTCTGTCTACAAGTATTTGATCTAAAAGTCTTTATTCAATCTCTTATTTGTCTTGTACCATAGAATACTAAGTATAGAAGCAGTTGCATTTTTGTAGTTCAAAATTTAAAAAATTCATGCATTTCCATGTTTATTGTAAATATAAATCATAAAGTATTGATGTATCAAAATATCGAAGTACCATAGAATCAAAGTATCAAATCAAGTACCATTTTTCAATAATATACTAAAGTATCAAATTACAAAAGTATAAATGTATCAAGTACCATTTTTCCAAGTTTAATAATATACATTGAAATCGTTACTAATCTGCAGTCAAGTCTTCTGTAAAACTTCTTAAACACTTAACAAGTCACATAAACTAAATCTTAAGAGAAATAAATAATCTATGTTCAATTTCTAAATATCATTGATTCAAGATTTTTTGTAGATGCTTACAAATTGTTTACATCTGTTACACACATTATTAGTAGCCTTTTGGCTAAAGTTTCTACTACATCTTTATTGGCACATCAAACTGAGTGTTTAAAAAAAAGGTTCTTAAAGATAAACTACTTATACATGTGTTCGATTTTGAAATATCAATTACATATTTCCCAATGATATTCGCAATAAATTCACAAATGCTAACATCCATCTCTCCGGATGCGGAGCAGTAAAATATGAATGATTCTAATAATGATTCAACCCATGCATACGCTTTATTGCCAAGTCCTGGAAATATCACCGAAAGCCATGACAGATTTATCCCTTGCATCCAGCATAAATCGCCCGCACTTGATTTGATTATATACACAGTTCTCTCTCTCTCATTTTTCCGGCAATGCATCAATTCCTAACTATGTCCATTCAAATGGTAACTACCCATTGTGTCCTTTGCGTTATAATTTATTTCCACAGTCATCATTAGTTTTCTCTTTATGGAAAAAAAAATTGTTTTATATAGAAATATGCATCAAAAAAAATTGTATATACAAATTTGTTGTTGTTGTTGTTGATATTTTTTTTTGTTATTGTTGTTTGCCATTGCACCGTTGTGTGCATAATAGACAATGCAATCGTAAATAATGCAGTCTCCCTGAAATTAAATATATTACAGGTAGTGTATGAAAGCCGCATAACAAAAGCGTATATATATTTTGTTTTCTATTTTTTTTTAGCTCACGGGTTCAGACCGTGCGGTTAATTTTTATTTGTATATATCTCTTATGTGTGTGGTGTATTTTTTTGTTCTTATTCTTCTCTTCATTTGTGTACCGGCACACAACGGGGCGTTGCGTAACAGCAATCTATTCATAATTACGGCGTCTTTCGCTGTGCGGCTGCATTCGTGCAAATTGCTGCGCTTAAACTTGTTGTTTTTTTTTATGTAATCAATAATCGCGTGGGACGTCATCATCGTCTAAAGAAAGATTAACAGTTCGTTTATTTTCGAAGCATTTTCAATTAATCATCGCTCGTGTTCATTAGAGTTTTTTTTTTCTTATAATTATGTGAAACGTTAATTAAATCTTTGTGTTGTATTCTTTTAAAATCATTTATTATTTATAATCTGTTTTCATTCTTTGAGGATTGAAAAATGCGAAAAAATATAGAATACAAATTTTAATTACTTACATAATAAGACTAAATTAATCAATTGTTAAAAGTAAATTCTTTGTTTGATTTTTTATATTAATTGTTACAATTTCTGTGTATTATTTCTATATTTGCAACAAGTATTTGATATAAATGTCTTTATTCAATCTCTTATTTATGTTATACCATAAAGTATTGAAGGACCAAAGTATTAAAGAATTAAAATATAACTAAATTACCAAAGTACCAAAGTCTCATATCATATCATTTGCCATTTTTCAATATTAGTATCGAAGTATCAATATATCGAAATATCAAAAAATCAATGTACCAAAGTACCAACGTATCAATGCATCAATTACCATTTTTCCTAGTTCAATATTATATGTTTCATGCATTTCAAAGTTTATTCTAAATCATAAAGTATTGAAGTATAAAAGTATCAAAATACCAACATATCAAGTACCATTTTTCGATATTAGTATCGAAGTATCAAAATAACGATGTAGCAAAGAATCACTGTACCAAAGTACCAATGTATCAAGTATCGAAGTATCAAATAATTAATGTACCAATGTACATGTTTCCAAGTTTATTCTAAATATAAATCATAAAGTATTGAAGTATTGAAGTATCAAAGTATCAAAATACCAACGCATCAAGTACCTTTTTTCGATGAAAGTACCAAAGTATAAAAATTCCAAAGTATCAAGTACTGTTTTTCAATATTAGAATCGAAGTATCAAAAAATCAATGTACCAATGTACATGTTTCCAAGTTTATTCTAAAATTAAATCATAAAGTATCGAAGTATCAAAGAATCAATATACCAAAGTATCAAAATACTAACATATCAAGTATTGAAGTATCAATGTAGTAAGTACCATTTTTCCAAGTTCAATATTATAAATTTCATACATTTTCAAGTTTGCTGTAAATGTAAACATACATTCAAACATATATATCAATAATCTAAGAATTATAAAGATCTTGTTGTATAATTAATACTTATTTCATTTCTTCAAATATTATTTCAATTTCAGTTTATTAATAACAAATTATACGGAAATTTCATTTATTCCAGATTGTTATCAAAAAAATGTTCCAATTCCTATTGATTATCATTTTCACGTGACAAACGACTATGTTCGAACCTTATGTGTACTTTTTGAATTTGCTGATTGTTCAATTATTCTTAACTGACCTCAAATTATCTTTGAATCCTATAATAATAACGGATTTTCTAAATTTTATTTTTGTAAATAAAAGTATTGAAGTGTCATCCATATAGGGTTTAATGTTATTTCAAACTTTATCTCTTTGCGGTAAATAATTCAGAGTCAGTATTATTTATAAAATCGTTTAACGGTTAGCCTTTGAATCGAAATGGAGCAGGTATTTATTTCCACATTCTTCGAGTCGTTAGTTTTCTTTGCTCGTAGATTATCATTTTAAACTAGTTGCAGCAATTTGGACATGATTCACTCGATGAGTTTTTTTGTTCTTGTTCTGCCCAAGTAATTTAATTGCAAATGAGGAACCGAGAATAAACGGTTGTGCTCACGTCCCCATAAGGAAAAAGCAATTTTCCTCCCCTTTTTATCTCTCTCTATCTTCTCTCGTCTTTTTCATCAACATCGAGTTGCAGCAGGCAGCCTCGCCTTTCACAGTTTGCTCGATTGTTATTATCTCTAAGTACAGGAGTGTTGTGTTCTACTCTACGTACATACAAATCCTGCATGCCTCTATGTAAGAGTATATATATATCTATATACGTGTATACACAGTTTCCGCTGCACTATTGTTGCGTAACCTTGACTGACACAATTAATCGCGTTTGCGTAACACACGGTAGCGCGCGCGCGGATGGGAACGAACGTACGTACGTAAGACAGTTAGCTTAACAGTTTATTATAGGCATCGTTACGTAAACGGCGAGAGCGGCGCAGGAGATGCGAGAACGGACGCGCCGCCGATGTTCGACAGGTTACAAACAAGATTTACATAAGATCGCACGAAAATAGTAAAAGGAAACGGATTTCCAAATGCAATCTTTTGCCTTTCGGTTGGGTCATAGCTCGTTTAACGAAGTGGATGAGATCCAGGACGCGCTGCTGTTCCTTTCGCGGAAACGGATTTATGTTGTTGTACTAGTATAGAAGTACACTGTTAAGAAAAATCCGAAAAGTTTCCTTAATGCAAACGACTATAAGTTTCGTAATAGCAAGCAGATAAATAACATCTTTATTAAATAACCAACAAACAAGTACACTTTGGCGTTATTGGTACAAGTTTTTCAGCTTACGATAAACTTTTTAAGAAGTTAATATAAAAAAATAAGTTATGACTACACAAAATTCAATTATATTGATACATTACATAGTACAACGTAAAATAACTTAAAAAGTTAAAATGTAAATCTTCCAGTTATTACATATTTCTTTTGATTTTCAATAATTGAATGAGTTAACATTAATAAAAAATATAAACAAATTCACTCATTTTTAGACTCTTTTGTTAAATTATATAAGATTCGACATAACCAAAGACGTAAATGCTGTCCGTCAGGTGAATGTGACAGGCACCGATTTGGTTTCGCTGACTTTGATCCATTTATATCTCACCATTGCATAAGGAGTTAAAATTAGTAACGTTTACACAACGCTGAAAAGTGCATTAATAAAGCGCAAGGCCAAACGAGACCTGGTCTCAGGTGATTTCATTGCGACAAACGAAACAAATAATTAAAAAAAAAAACTCTTTAATTGGATTGCACAGAAACTTTCCTTTCTTTTTCTTCTTATTTCCAAGTTTTAGATTGGATTTATTTTGGTTTCGCTTCCTTATTTTTTTTTCTTATTCAGATGTTACATTTATTGGTTGTAATTGCATGCCGCTACTGGCTGCAAGTTTTCTGTTCTGAATGTTTAATGGATGTGTCTGATGTATGTGAGTTGTGTGTTTGTCCAAGGTTGATGGCGGCACACTTTTAAATGCACTGAATAGGCAAGGTCGTGCACTGTACTACGAACCATGCGATACTTACTACATAGTAAATAAATGACTAAGTTTCCCTCTCGCCCGCCGCCTCCAACATTCAGCTCTTCCCGCTTTACACACACTCGCACTATTTGTTTACATTCCATTTGGGGGGCAGACCACGTGCAAATAGCTCATTAATCGCATCGGTCTCTGTGCTCGGACGGCGGAGCGCAGTTCGCACGCTCTCCGTACTATATAGTATGTGGTGGTAGTAGTAGTAGTAGTAACCCGTTACATGCCTTCGTACATCCATCCATACCCGTGCACACACACACAAACGCTCGAGCTCACATAAAATATATCAAAGCGTTTCATTTAATACCCGCCAGATTTATGGTGCACATAAATTGCGTTATATAACCCATATTTGGGACCATAACTCATTCACACCTAGAAGGAAACACGGGGAGGAAGACCGTGGGCCTCGCTTCTTACCGTCGTCGTTATTCATCCGAGTCTCACGATCAACTCACAAAAAGTTCTTTTTTTTCTTCTTCTTCTGTTTCTCTCCACATCTAACTACATACATTTAAGCCGAGCACTTATACTTCTTGACCATAAATATCTTCGAAAACTGATTTACATAATTAGTAGGCATGCACAATGTAGTAAGTCTTCTTTTAGAAACACTTAGTAATTTGACTTTCCCATTCAATAAAAAAAAATATATTACGCATAGCTCTTACAAACGTATGTTATAATTTATGAAAGCACTTAAAAGATTATCTCAAGCTTATGAAATGTAATTTGATACACGCAGTTCCACATGGTTCAACACTTTAATAAACTTATTCATATAATAATTTGAGATTCAATATGTCTACTTTTGTAAACTTCTGATAAATCTTAAAATGTACCAAATTTTATGTATATTTACCCATATTTTTACACTTCTTCAATATTTACTTAAAAATATTTCAAATATAAAAAAAGAATTTAGCAAATTTACCTTATGTAATATTTCTTTAATAAACTTACGAGTCTTTGAACGAGAGATGCAAAGTAATGATGATCTATGCATTTTCTCAAACTTTCTTACTAATTAGCATCCTGGTTCTCAGCCACTTTATGCAATTTTCCAATCATTTATTTCGCTTCGCATTAAATGTATACACTTCTTTTCTGTTTGTTTGCTTCACTTTGCACTTGCATCCAAGCAAGTCTTTCTTCTTCGACTTCGTTTTCTGTAATCCTCGCCTACGATAATTGCATTTTAATGCGACCATTCGGGATTCACGCCTCGCACTCCACCGAGTGTCTCTCTCCGAAATGCTAATGATTTTATAATAAGATAATCCACGGGAAAACCGACCGTACACACACACACCGTTCGTCTTTATCGTTTCGCGTGTGGTCTAATGGTGTTTAAATCGTCGCCTACGAAAAGGGCAAATGAGCCACCTCATCTCCTCGCAATCTTCATCACCTTTAATAAAAATTAACTACATCCCATAATTGCTTCTTGAAATCACTTTAGGAAATTATTTGAAAAAAAAGAAAATTATACTTTGTTCTCATGAAAGAACTTAAAGACTAGTAGAATTTTGAAACATTAACTATTAGTTTCTATGATTATTATCCTTCCTCCTCTTTGGTAAATAGATCATGAATTAAATAATCATACAGATCAAGGCTTAACCTTGGGTCATAAAATGACAGCTGTCACCTTGTGTCAAACTACAAATATGTTGGGTCGAGAAAAGCTGATTAAGTAATTATAATATAGATTTTCAGGTATTAAGAAATATAAAATTTAGACTTTATGTTAAAATATTTAATAAAATGTTTATGCAATTTAAATGTAATTGAAAACACTAATTTGTTAATTAATTATCTAAACTTTTCATTTGCAAAATTCTTCTATTACATAATGCAGTTATTTTTATGCAAAGTAAAATTTATGATATACATAAAAAAAACATATACAAAGTGCTATTAACTACAGTCTTTCCGCCTTTCATTTTATGTTAGAAATGATCAAATTATATAACTTGATTTATAGAAAATCCGTTGACAAACTTGAAAATATTGATGTAAAATGAGACTTAAATTGAGATTATAAATAATGTTTTCTGATAATTAACAATAAAATTGATGTTGCTATGGAAATGATTGATTGAATTGCATAATTTTACCTGTTGAAAGAGAGTGATGGAAAAGTTGAAAATTATTATGTATTTGTTAAACCATAAACGATAATTGTATGTTATGTTAGAAGTGTTTGACGTTTGGGAACAGTTTGTTGGAGGATTGATGTGGAAAAGACACCTAATTACAGTTTTACGTAACATTGTTCCCAGTTGAAATTGAGCGGTGGAGGGAAAACGGTTTTGCATAATGATAATGTTGATTCATGTCGCGGGGGGGTGGTGGAAATATTCGCAAATTATTCATGCCTCTTCCACGAAACGTTTTCTCTCGACGAAGCCTCTAATTACCTCTTCTGCGTCTGTAATCATATTTTCTTCGAATCGGAATCCATAAATAACGGAAGAATAGAAGGAAGGAATCGATGCGGGGCGCGTGTTTCGTTCCATTTGGAATGCCCTCTCTCGAATGTAACGTCTAGACAACGCCAGTCGCTTTTGTTTGCCTAAATAAATAATGGAAGCAAGTGAACCGTGTTTTTGTCTTGTAGGAGCCTTTAAAGGGATGCTCCAACTCTGCGCAACTTTCAAGGGCTTTTAAAGGGAAAGAGCTCGAATCCCGCTGACATATTCGAACCGGAGCAGACTTGAACTTCTTTTCTTTTCCTCCCTCTTTCATTTCATCATTTCTTTTTTCGTATACACCATCAGCTCGTTATTCTGTTCCCTTCTTGTTCTTGTTGTTTCCTTCCATCTGCCATGGAAATCCGTTTTCGCGCCGCGCTTTGGCATTGATTGATATTTGCTGCCGAACGAATATAGGCTGTCTCCTCCTCTCAGCAACCCTTTTCGGCGGCTCACGTCCTTTGTGATCAATTTCGTTGTAAATGGGAAAAGCCGGTTTTAAATGAGCGCGAAACCATCATAAATTATTCAATAAAAAAGAAAATTGTCGTGACTCATAATGCGTTTCATTCGAAACGAAAAATTAATTTATATAATAAAAAAAATAAACTGGTAAATCCAAGTTCTATTGTGCAAATCATCATTCTTTACATTCGTATAATGAGTGTTATTAATTATACGTTTTGTTAAAAAACGATACAAGACACCGCAACCATTAATCATGTTGTCTTCTAACACTGAAAAATTACATTTACTTAATTAAATTGCGATGCTGTAAGTGTAATAGAAAAGTGCATAAAAATATTAGTATTCTGTAAAAGCGCTGTGGATATGCACGGATGCTTTTGAAGACGTTCGCTGTCATCCATATTTAGTGATGTTTCTAAAAGGGTTTTTTTTTTTAAATGTCATCCTGTCCGTCGCGTCGTGAAAATATAAATTCCCTCGGCTTTTTGGTCCTCTCTCCTAAAAGGAATACAATATACATCATTCTACGTGATATGTGAAATTGGACGTACAGTTATTTGGGTATATTGTCAGCCTTTTTCTCTTAAGCGTTCCAAAACGTACATTTTTTATACACTCTCTAAATATTTTACTTTATACCTAATACATTTTTGATAATTCTTTAAAATTTTACATTAATAATTATTATAACCTACAAACCTTTGTATTTCCAAATTCTTTCAGTTACGTGTAATGTTTTATTATGTGTAAATGTTTGTTGAAGATCATTTTACAAATATCATTATTTGAATATCCTATTTTTTCTTATCCGCGGAACAAATCTTCAAATATAAATAAAGTTACAAGTTGTTATGTTAATGATAAAATATTAATACTGTTTCAAACTTTATAATACCCTAATTCCTAATTACTAATTAATTCAACATTTACATATGTGAATTACATAATTACAACGTAATCCTGTAATTATTCTAATATATGCAACATAATCCAAATTGTATGGGGCAATTTGTTAAAATATTATATTTTGTGCAACTGTCGTCTGAAGGTGTGTATTTTGTTTATATATTGAATTGACATGATTACTTCTAATTTAAACGCAAATTACACGATTACCGCTAATGCTAGAATTATACCAATATATGTAATTTATTCCGCATAGCTTCCGCTCTAAAATGCAAATTCAAAATACTTTGTACCTATGATATATTTCTTGTATTACTCCAAAAACATCGCATTTTCCAGATTTACTTAGAAATTTGACAGACAAATAACAAATCTTCTATGTGAAATACCAATAGATGGCAGAATAGGGCCATAATGCTTTTTAAAAATCAATTACACAGTAAACCAAATCAATCTAGTATAAAAGAAAAAAAATGATTTGGAAAAATTTGATTAGATTCAAAAAGTTATTGGCATTAATTATAACAAGCATAATTTGTCAAGTGTGTAACAAATTTTATAGGTAATATTTGTAAATATTTTGTCTGTTTCTTCTTATTGGACTCACCGGGTATAAAAGTTTTGGTACCGCTGGCGCAGAAAGGGGAATTCCCAATTTCTAATACCAGCGGCGCCCTCTGTGGCGCACAGCAGGAACTATAAAAGTACACACATCCAGCTGACGATGGCAGGAATGTGTTGCCATCGGCGTTAATGCACTTTGCATATTCCAATTAAGGACTGCACGATGCTTATGCATATGCATTGTTAATCTACTAAATGGTATATATCCTCACTCCAATTAGTCATACCTCACGTGCGAATCATCCAAACGAAAAGTCGAGAGAATCTCGGAAAACCGCGCGCGCGCAGCCATTTCGGAATAAACAACGAAACGTGTACATTGCGTTTCGTGGAAAACAGTATTAATGAAAAACAACAACAGTATGCAAAGTGGGATGATGTGTTCATTTAATTTTTTTTTTGTTCGCGAAAAAACATGATTATTCCCGGTGCGCGCCGGTTTCGCATGCGGAGTGTCAAGTACGAGATGAGAGAATGTGCGTAGAGGTCTGCTCGCACATGATGGCCTCGGATCTAATTGCTATAGCAACTGGCTAAATGAAAAGAGGATGATGAAAGGATAAAACAAGGAGCAAGGAGTGGGGAACACGCACAGCTTCGCAATTGGTCGATGAAGATGTGGGCGGAGCTGTGGACGCAGCGGCCATCATGGATTCGATGACGTAATTGGCTCGCTGTATGGTGGCGCCGCCGCCCGCGGTTATTGATTTGTTTGCTCTGTAATCCGGTTCATAGCCCGGATTTCACCTTGGAGTCACCTTCGCATCGCCAGTGGCAATATTTTTCCCCTCCTTTCCTTGTTGTTTCGCGTTCGCTTTCTTTTCGCCAGGATTCCGCATTTCCTTCTTTTTTACATTTCTTCCTTATTTTTTTCTTTTCTTTGCGACTTGTTTGTTTCGCGCTGCGCAAAGTTTCGCTCGCAATTTCGCAAACTTTTCGGGCGATGTTGATGGTGATGCGATCCTCGGCAACACCTGCTGTGGGCGCTCTTTTATGCGCTGCACCATGCCAGACATTAGATTCGTGGAATGCAGCCAGCAGGATATGTGCATGCATATGAATAGGCCTCTGCTTAATATGCATGCAACGCTTAATTATATAAGCCATGAATAACAAACAATTCTGTTTTACGTTTCATTGCGTACCACCATTGCCGGGAATAGAGAGAAGGATAGACTGAGAAATTGCATTACAGCAACAGAGAGAGAGAGAGCTGGAGCGAAACCGCGACTGAACTGAAATTTCCACATCCCAGGGAGACGGAACGGATTTAATTAAAACAGAGATTCCTTCTGATTGCCTACACTCTACACCATTGTTATTTCCATTCTTTTATTCCGACACACCAATTCCAATAGTTTTTTCTTTCTTTCCGTTTAAAAAACGTACGTGTAAAACTTATATAATATACTAGACCCGACAGGATTAAGAGCGATTAAGAATACAATTGCTTGTCAAATTATAATACTTCCTGTTATGACATCAATTGAATGAACATAGCTTTTTGTCTCTAATTTAACCCAATTTATAAATAATTGACACTATAACATAACAATAATAAATATTTTGATAATCAAAATTAATTTTGGTAATTTTTGAGCTTAATTTTAAAAAATTATTAAAAATTAACAGAATTAAATTTAATCTGTAATTTATCCAAAATTATTCTAATACAGTCTAAGTTCAGCAAACTAATATCAACCATGACCCAACCTAAGCAAACATGATCTAACCCAAATTAATATTACGTAACTTCACTTAATCTACATAAATCTCCAATTTCAGCTAACTTTTACTCTAACTAATGGAAACATTATTCCAATTAATATTATACTTATCATTTATATCACAGGCTAAAATTTCTTAATTGGGACGTTTATCAAATGTAAACTTTTACAATATTTATTAGAAAAACTATCTTGTCCCTACAGCGTTTTCTCTAAAGTTTGAAAATTATGAAATGTGTGCACGTTGCAAGCAGTAAATTGATACACCGCGTTAACAATGCATTCTTTCGACGTTGCTTTTTTTTTTTCGTGCAGGGAGAGCAGGGAAATCCCTACGGTACTACGTGTGTTTATTATGCATGCATATGCATATATAATTGGAAAGAATGTTCGGTGGGAGGAGAGAGCTTCGCCGCTTCCTGGTATTATTTTTATGCGGGTTTTCAGATAAAATTGTTGCTCGTTCTATATAAACGGTCCGAGCAGTGGATTCTATATTTAAATTTTGCGGCAGGATAAATTATTGCACTACACTACACGAATCGATGTTCATTTGATAAACGTCCACGCATAAATCACAGAAAACCAGACGTCAGAGAGCGCCGTTTTCCTATTCAATTAACGCGAAATAAAAAAATATTTATAAAAAGAACACACAAATTCTTGAATTTGTTGCTGTTACGAAATCGTTTACATCTTTTATTTACTTATACAATTTCGACAAGGTTCAAAGTTCAAACCAATTCACAACTTTTGTGTGTGTGTATTTTTGTGAGTTCCGATTCTATTTGTAGATTCCTGATTTATTGATGGTTCGGTAATAAAAAAAAATATTGCTTTGATATTTTATGCACGATCAGAATGGAATTATGCTAGGAATACGCCATTTCATCATTTAATAGAACTGCTGGAATTCAGTTAAATCCGGGGCTTACAATTTCTGAATAATACATTCCATTTCAGTAGTTTCAAATAATCATGGAAAAGCTCCTACACAAATGCAAATTGTTTAAAATTCATTGATTTCCAAAACAAATTTATTAGCGTTAGCGTCTAAAAGATACTAATGTTTATAGCAAATGTTAGGATCACGAATGAACAAATATATACACGTAAATCAATTACGTCAGTAATGATAGTGGTATTAATGGGAAATGCATGAGCGATGTGTCGATATCGATCTTTAGCGATTTCCATTAAGATTTTTCATACTGTAACCTTGAATGCGGGAATGCCAACATGTTGCTGATTTTGCGGAGACGATAAGGGGGATACAAACACATACACGTTGGCGAGATGGCCGTGTGCTTGAACTAACGACTCCTGGGAGTGCTGATCTTTGCAGCAAAGGCAGCTCGTTTATATACGCATAAATGGATGATTACAATGCATCTAAATCACGCCAGATGCATTAATAGCAAAGCTTGCTGCATTAAGAACACAGCTGGGTGTAGCTGTCTGTGTCTTCCCGCCATTCTCAGGTTTCCAGTGAATCGCAAATTTCATGCGAAGTTTGCTCAATGGAACTTTAATCTTTTTGTTTGCATACTACAAAATATTTGATTGTGGGAAGTTTATATAACATTTCAATATCGAAATCTCGACTATGTCAAAATCCCGACTATATCGAAATCCCGACAGTGTCTTTTATTATTATAAATTTCTACAATAACATTTTTATGGTAGTCGGGATTTTGATATAGTCGGGATTTCGATATAGTCGGGATTTCGAACGTCGGGATTTCAATAGACGGTCTTTCGGTTGTCGGGCTTGCGATATACACCCAATTTGCACATAAACAAGTCAGATTTGTTAGGACACGTTCGATTTGTTTTGGTTAACTCTATTTAATTCAAATTCAGTGACAGATAAAAATGAAAAATTATGGTATTAAAAAATGAGAACAACAATGATAATCTATTGAATGATCCACGAATCCTGACTTAATCTAATGGCTTCATAAATTAAATATTACCTAATTTTGCTCAATCAAAGTTAAATTGCCTAACTTTATAATGATAGTAATTAGTAATGGTGATAGTAGTAGTGTAGTAATTATGGGTTAACTTAGTTTAGGTTAGATGCACATGATTCCAATAATCAATTTAATAGTAAATCATTAGAATTATTATGTTAAGGTGATTTAGACAATGAAAATTAATAGAATTAATCAACTTTAATTAGATATAGAATTTGATGATGTTATAACATTAAAATTTTAAATAATTTTAATGATATGAGATCATAAAATGAGTTTATTGTTGGCATTTTATGTCAAAAGGCAAACATGTTAATGAAAGTGGTGGTAAGAAAGTAGGTGCATATGGATAATAGACTTCATTTGTTTCGGAGGTATAGATCCGAGCGTTGTCATTGGAATGACCTCTATAATCTAGGATGCACGATCGTGTGTGTACGTACACTACGTTGTGTGTGTTCGAGATATAAGGCGAAAAAATGCGGAAACATAATTTATTTGAACGCGATTACTTTGTCCTTGGTTCCGTTTTGCGCGAGGATCAAACTAATTCCAAATGTCAACGTAGACTACTCATGCACGCACACGAACACCCATCCATGCACGTTACGTTACGTAGGGTAATGGATATAACACAGAAACGTTAATCGCGCAATAAAATTGCACTGTCAGCGCCAGCACAGATAACGAGAGGAATAAAAGTAAAAATAAAAGAGGAATTTAACTAGAGCGTTGCCGGTAATTTACGATAGTGCCAACCGAAATGGAAGGGGAGAGAAATAGAGAAAAAAAAACAAAAAATAAATGAAACGGAAGACAGTGTCTCTCGTGCGGACAGTGAAAGTGTGCTATTTATTTTTAGGTGGAATCGACGATGTTGGTTGGCATGCCTGACGCCAATCCTGAATTTATTTATTATCGCAACAATATTCATATTTTCCATGCTTCGCGTGCTTTATAAATAGGCCTTTGGCGACTGGAATAGCGGCGATAAATTTCGTTTGTTTTTTTCGGAGGAGCGCGGATGTGGGACACGCGAGATCTGGCATCCTCCCTAGGCTGTTTTCGCACAATTGACACGCCATCTAGCGGAACGCGACATCAACTATTTTTGACAACCTATTTTCTTAACATATATTTGTATTTATACTGAAGAAACAGAAATAAATAAATTCAGAAGTAACGAAAAGTTTCGGCCTTGGCCCCGGGGCTCTCGTTCTTGCAAAATCACGTAACAGTATTTTATGCAAATTTCGCGCTCGACGCGAGGAGGAATGGAAATAAATTTCGCAGACAATGCCTCGCGGATGGCGAGAGGCGAGCTGAAGCCAATCGAAGGCGGCTGTGGCGGCGACGACGCTCATTCACTTCTCTAATAATAAATTCCTTGGCCGATGGCCAAAACGAAAAGCGAGACAGTTTCAAGAAGAAGAAGAAAAAAAGAAGCAATATGAACGTTACATAAAGCGCGGAGCCAATAAAAATGCGTGCGTCGTGTGTGTATTATGGTTCGAGCGCATTTTATTTATGATCTCACCCCGGCCCGGCCTTGGCTTTAATATTATTATCGCATGCAACTTATTCAAAGTGTTTATATGCTAAACAATGTGCTGTGTCTCTTACATTTTTTTTGTCTACTCTTGGAAGTATCCTTCGCATGATTATTTACGTTAAACTATTCTTTGTTAAATAGTTCACTCACCTCACAACATTTTTTTTCCTATCGATAGAAAATAGTAAAAGCTACTTACTTCTTGTAACATTTTCATGGTTTTTATATTAAATTTGGTGCTTCTCTGATCTTTATTCAGTATGCTCAAACTAATCAAGTCTTTATTAATTAATTCAATATTTTTATTTTTACATAAATTAATTGAGATTTCTACTGCTGGTTAATCATAAATCTTATTTTTACTTAATCATTGCTACACACAACTTATTCAACATTTTCAATTAAAAAATAAAGGTATTTTATTTCATAACTTCTGGTTATAGTAATTGATATACATTTGAGTGTACTTCTTGTGACTTAAGAGATATGCAAGTCACCTATGCAAATGTCACACGTTGCTTAACTTTCTGTAAGCTGTCAAATATCAAGAAGACGATACATATGTTAAATTATAAATGTGTTGGTTCAAAGTGAAAATACGCAATGATAAATTACATATGGTAAAACATGTATGCACACAGTATTTGCTTGAGTGCCGCTAGATTGTTAAGGCTATGAAAAATAAAGAAATAAAACGTTAAAGATTACTCATATGAAAGAAATAAAGAAGTTGTTCTGAGCGGTACTTCTTGCATGTGAAGAATTTCGCGACTGTAGTATTTCTTTCTTGCTCGCTCTTTCAATTTCTCGTTTTTTTTGGGTGTGGGAATATCCATTGGTAAGTGAGGCTTAGAGAGTCTATTTACGTGAGAGTATGTAATTATTTACGGGGTTGGTCCGAGAGAGGCGGGCCGCGCGGCGCATGCAAATCGGGCGCCGAATACGCGGACTGAATCATTAAAATTCCCCCCCGAAGTACATATAATATAAGATTAAGGATAAGAGAGGTTCGTGTCCGGTAATACAAATAGAGGATTTCCTCTATCTCTGAGCAATTAAGGCGATGCAGCAGCGCAGACGAATCTTCCAAAAACGGGAACAAAATCAGAGAGTTTTGATGATATTTGCATTCATCTCATCTAATCTTCATATCTATATCAAATTAAAAAAGAAGATATTTTTTCAAGTAAACGTTGTCTATAACAAAATAGTATTTTTTAAGCTGATGATAACTGAAAACTTGGTAATTCAATATATAATCAGGAATTGCTGTACAACCGCAACGGTTGTTGAGTATATCTGAAGTATCAACTTGTTGAGTCTACGACAGCTCCTGTTTGTATTGCGATTTTGTAGTCGCGTTAAAGGAAATCATTATGTGCATTACGATGGTAAAGCAAGATTGGTGTTGTTGATCGAACAACGGCGGATTTCCCGAAGTTGAAAATCTGCAAAATCGATTGAAGCATATCGAGCGGTACGTGAGAACGTAATGCGCCAATGCAGAGGTCATTTGAAAGTCACCGTTCTTTAATGCTTATCGTTTTTTTCTGTTGTTGTTGCAGGTGCTGGTGGAATATGACGATGTCGAGTGGCACAGGAGGGAATGGATCAGCATTTACAAAGACAGCCTGTTCCACGTGTTCATGGTGGAGCAGGCCCTTTGCTGGGCAGAAAGGACGAGCGACCCCTTCGCCCACACAAAGGGCTCCCTGCTGTGGCCAGCATTCGTAAGTACCACGAACACCCTTATTATTTATTCCAATCTGTTTTTTTCCGCATTATAAGTTCGTTCAACTCGTATCTAATCAGATTCGTAGCTCGAAAACCGCGGTGACTCAAACCGTGTTTATATAATTTTCCGCGATTACGGTGAAAATTAATGCACTTATCGCATGCCAATAAATATACGTACCTGAGGCGAAAAGGGAAAGAAAAAAATATTAATAAATAAAGAACGGTATAAGTAAATAATCGGAGTACCGCAGTGAGCTTGTAATAAATGTGTGTCTCGTTTCGAAGGTCGAACTTTCAATTTAGCCAATATCACTCACACTGCTGTTGTGTGTGTGCTGTATTTATTTTATACATGCTATGCGTTCGCTCTACGGACAATTCACATTACATCCAGTTTTGCGTTTACGTATTCCGCGGCGCACTTTCACGCCTTATGAATATGAAATGGCTTGAGTATTATTATAACCGAACGATTCTTCGATAAAGAAGGAAAGGCAAACAGTAAAAGAACGAGGCACGAAGCGTTAATATTATTCCATCGTCTGATTCCATCCACACGCAAAACGAATGAAGAAACTCATTTTCGGGTACGGTTTCGTGTTTATGCTGCTAGCTGCCATCACATCACATCATTCTCATTGAAATATTCCGTTTATGTATGTAGTTTGTATAAAACTCTTTGTGTCACGATTTCCAAATTTAAGTCATTTATATAACTTCTTTTTAGTACGTATCCTTAAGTGTTTAAGATTCAGAATAAATTCTTATGTTTTCCAATTGGAATCTTTAATCTCCAAGTTTCACTTACTAATATTCAGATTTAACAATCTTAATTACAATAGTTGTTACTCTTAGTCATACATTAGTTAACTTAAAAAAAAATGTGATGATACTTCAAGTTGTATCAAAAGTGGTTTTCATTTTTTAGTCTTCAGGAATCTTGTTTTATGCTCAATCTTCATTGTGTTGTTTATGAAACATCAAGTACTTGATGGAAGACATCCATCGTTGTAGGTTACACTAATAATACCATTAAGGTGTTTTATATCCGACGACTACTTTGTTGCCTTAATTATGATGATGCATTATGTTCACGGTTGAAGTCTGCAGACGTCTGATTGAAATATGCTCGAAGGCAATGTAATAAAAACGAGCGATAATAGTAGTTATTTCAAAGTAGTACACTTTGCATACGAAACGAGGAAATGGGAGCGAAAAGAGAAAGAACAACAATCCATTATCGCTAGGAATGAGTTACTATTTCGTTGACTGTCGCGTAAGATGAGATTAAAAGGATTGCGCCAGCCTTGGAATTCTGCCAGAGGTGGCAGAAGCTGAGCTTCGTTGCGACGAGAACATATCGCGTTACTTCTACTACGGGCTTTAATCAGATCGCTGCGGCTCGTCCTCCAAGCTTCGACTTCAGCTCTCCTTCGAACAACAATACCTCTAATAAATGGTTTTGCACGCGACGAACTCCGATTTCACGTCGCTGGCAAATTAAAGAAACTCGATATGGATGCCCCCGTCGCGACACAATTGTAGAAAGCTAATCAAGACATAAAGAAGTTTCAGTATATTTAGTTTCAGGTCTTAAAACGTATAATTTTCTTCAATTTCAAGCAAAAACATAAAGAAATACGCCTTTGGTAATTGGATACGAAATACTTGGAAATTAGTTTCACTTACAAAAGTATGTAATTTCAATTTAAATAATAATTGGTAAAATTGAAGACGTAATAACTATATAATTATTGATTGATTTTACATTAAGAATGTCCAGGACTATTAGAAATTAACTTTAATTAGAATATCCTTAGATAGAAAATATCTTGATTGACTATGAATAAAGGACGTTTGTTAAATGGTGACATTGTTTTCGAACACATTTCGATCTTAATTGATGAAAGAGCTGAATCCAATTTAAATTAATTGCAGTCGAAGGAACAAGGACTGAGGGGGAAAAGAGGAGAGGAAAGAAGCAGGAAAATAGAAACGTACAAAATCGTGTCGATTACGCAACCTTTTATTTTGTTGTGCCGCTGAGTTGGCGCCATTAGTGAAGAGTTCATTAAATGAGTAATAAAGTCAATGCAGTAATGAATTTCTCTTTCTCCTTCTCTCTCAATGTATAAATATAACTCTATTATCCTCTTACTGTTTCTCATGATTTACTGTACATCTTTGGTTATCTCATTTCTCTCTCTTTCTCTTGCGAGGAGTAAATATCTTTCGAGTCGAGTGGGCACTAAATCACTGACCCATAGCCAAATTGTGTATGTATATACATACCAGCTACCAATTGCCAATAATTAATTACATTACAAGTTGCGCTGGGAACTTGTGAAAATATAATTAACTTTGCTGAACTCCGACGTCGAGTGGCTTTTCACTTCGGGAAAATTCCCGACGAGCAAAATTTCATTACAGAAATTTATATATAAACGACCGGAGAAGGTACAAAGAGAGAAAGAGAGAAAAAATAATAAATAAACGAAGTGGAATGAGAAGCAGAAAGAACAAACAAACAGGAGAAAAATAAAAGAAGATGTATACGAAGCAGATCAAAATGTTCCGTTTTTAATTAAACGCGAAATCAGGCGATGTTTTTCTCTTCCTTGAATGTTGATGAAAATTACGATGAATGTAATTTGTATACAATCTTACATTTTTGTTGTTACATCTCTGGTTAATTATAATCTAACGTTTAAAAATGATACAAAATAAATTAGTTGAATTTTTATACTATTCAATACATTATATTTTGAAGCCTAACAACTGTTTGTGTGATACAAAACAAGCGTATACATGTTGTTATGTAGCTGACTAACGCAAATTCAATTACGTTTTGTATTGTTTTTCGTTTCGAATTCAATCACAACAAATAATTAATACTGGTATAATAATAGCGAAGTGAATACAGGGAATCAACACAAAAAAAAAACAAACGATTTTATTTTTTAATTAAGCGTGCAAACATATAAATCCTATTTTTAGATCGCATAAAAATTTGTTTTTTTTTTCCTGCGAATCGATATTTACACAGTAAATGAAATAAATACACTGCTTGATTTTTTTTATATATATATTTATTTTGTTTATTATTGACATTCTATATCAATTACATGAAAACAAGAGTTTTTTTGTTTGTTCATATTATTTTCGATAATTTTGATGTTGCTAAATTTTGGATTTGTTTATTATTTGATGAAGTGAATTCAATAACAGTTCTGTGAAAACAAAAGTTTTTTTCTATTAATTCGGTAAATTCTAGTGTTTAAATTTATACGTATTTGATATTCGTGGAATTGTTTGGTTTTCGTTGAAGTCTGTTGTTTATTATTATTATTGCATGTTATTACAAATGTTAATGTTTCGTGATCGTTCGGAGCGGAGGTGTTGTGTTAATTAGGAAACAAATTCATTCGCGATGCACCGCGATTCGTGCACTCACGGGGTGTGGAGAATCTGGTGATCCTGGTATTTTTAGAAGCGCGAAATGCAAAACTGGAGAAAAAAAAATAATTGCTCATTTTTTGCATATTTATATTTTATTCAATTTATTTTTATGATTTTTAATGGTTTATCTGTTGTTTGCTCAATTTTAGCAATGAATGAATTAAAAAAAACGATGGTTTTGTTTTATAAATAAATTAAATTAATTGTGAGTTTGCACAAAAGCTGAATTCATTTCAATTTATGAAATAATGAAACATTTACATGTTTTGGTATATTAATTTATTTTTAGGGAAGTTTTTCAAATTTTGATTCTTGCTTTTGTAATTTGGTTTCTACTTGTTTCTCAGTCGCAATTAAAGAAAATATTGGACAATTTTGTATGTATTTTTCAATGTTTGAGAAGTCTTCATTTATAAGTTTCCAATGCTTAAGATCATTTACATCTATTGTAAATATTTATACTTTGTTAGTATTTCTTATTAAACGTTTTAGGAGTTATTGAATTTAAGGAAATGTATGTCTTTATAAAGTCAACTTTTTCAATTGTTAATATTTTGTGATCGTTCGAAGTGGCAGTGTTGTGTTAATTAGGAAACAAATTCATTCGCGATGTACCGTGATTCGTGCAATACTCATCGCGGGGAGTGGAGAATCTGGTGATCCAGGTATTTTTAGAAGCGCGAAATGCAAAACAGTTTTATAACCGCAAACTGAAGAAAAAAAATGTTATTGCTCATTTTTTGGATATTTATATTTTATTCAATTTATTTTTATGATTTTTAATGGTTTATTTGTTGTTTGCTCAATTTTAGCTTTAATTATATAAATGAATTAAAAAAAAACGATGGGTTTGTTTTATAAATAAATTAAATTAATTGTGAGTTTGCACAAAAGCTGAATACATTTCAATTTATGAAATAATGAAACATTTACATGTTTTGGTATATTAATTTCTTTTTAGGAAACTTTTTCAAATTTTGATTCTTGCTTTCCACATATTTTTCAATGTTTGAGAAGTCTTCATTTATAAGTTTCCAATGCTGAAGATCATTTACATCTATTGTAAATATATATACTTTGTTAATATTTCTTTTTAAACGTTTTTAGAGTTATTGAATTTAAGGAAATGTATGTCTTTATAAAGTCAACATTTTCAATTTGTTCATTCTGAGAAAAGTATTAGAAGATCTTGTATAGGAAATACTGGAAGTTGAGCTCAAGATGCAAAAGGCAGACGAACATAAAGCGGATTATACCTGTAGGAGATCAAACCGAAATAAATCTTCTCCTTTATTTCGAGAATCTGAATGGAATCGCTCCACTGAAAATCCCATGTGGAAAGTCCTCTTTCTCTCTCGTTTGGGGAGAGCTCTTGGCATTGAACCAGTTGGGCTATTTAAAAATGTTATTGGCTGTGTCTGTGCAGCGAAAATAAAGAAGAAACATAACACACAAAAAAAAACAACTAGAAAACGTTACATATTTTTTTTTGTATATCTTTCATTCTCTCTAATTCTGCTAATAAATACTGTACATTTCAATGTCAAGAAAGTGTGTTAAAAAATGTTATTGAACTTTCGAACGGCACCCATACACACTCGCAACACATATAGAACGGTAGAACGCAATTCGCATTCTAATTGCAAATAATTATGAAAATTAATTGGCTTCCATTTTACTCTATAAATGTGTCTGTGTATGTGTGTGATTGTATAACGAGCGCTAGGCATGACTCCGCAACCGCGGTATTTCCATGCAATTAAGTGCATTACAAAACGCAATTACGTCTACTCGAAAACGGAATATTTGCTCGAAAAAAAAAGGCGGCTTAACCGTCCGACACGCGAACTTTAGAGAAAAAAAAATAAACAGAAGATTATTCGTTACGTAACGTTTTTGCGCAATTATGTGTGTGTATAATGCGGGGGAGGATTGGAAGGAGAGAGAGTGAGTGAGGTGAGAAATAAAATGTGGAGAACGGTGTGAAACTCTCATCTCCTCCTCTTACAACTACTCTTCTGGTGTGCAAGAAGTGGGTCAGAGTCACGTCTGCGTCGGGGGGAGGACAGAAGTCGCCGACGGCGGCGCAAAATGCAAACTCTTTCGTGCAAATATTTTGCGTGCGAAACGGTACGAAAAAGGAATGAGATGATGAATACATTTCGTTTTAGTGAACTCTGTTCGTAATTGAATATGAATGGAAAGTTTTGCAAATTGCAATCGTTAAACTCTCCTATCTGCTTGTTAATAGTGTAGCGAATTTTGTACGTCCCATGTTTATTCATGACTCTTAATTAGCATTTAAATCGATTGGGGATCAAATTATTAGTCTATTGATGTTAGGCAAATTCAATTGTAATGTAGAAACATCATTCTAAGATGAAATTTCAATGTTGTAAAAGCCTTACATAACAAATATGACAATATCTGTGAATTCAGTTAATTTAATTTTTTCAAGTTTGTTTCAAGAAGATTGCTTACATCTTTACTATTACTTTTTTTCCAACTCTTTATGAAATTACAAAACTTTACTTATTTACTTTACGTATTCATGTATTATTTTAGTTTAATAAAAAAATCCATAAATTAGAATTATCCCAAAAGTAGTTCAATTGTAGATTCTTAAGACTTTAGGTATAATTGTATATAATGTAAAAAAAAACTAGTGTTTTAATTCATATATTGTTTTTGGAGTTATTTATTGAAGGGATTGATGTATTGGCAATGTAATTGATAGCGATTGAATGATTTTTCCATTCATCAATTCGCCGTGTGATCCAGTGTCGTCAAGATCGTATCGTATAACGATTACGTACGTCGTTCGTCGTCGCATCCGTGAAATAGAATGCGCCCAAATGGCGCAAGGAGAAAGGAAGATAAATACCCCTGACTAATAATAATAATAGAGCGCGTCGGCAGCGGCCATTGTCCCAAATAAGGGCCAGATGAGATCTGGGCAATAAATACAAAAGGCCTTATGGGTCAGTGCCCTTCCTCGTCCTGTTCGTTCGCCGCTGTCGTAGTACTCTCTACCATTCCAATCTCATTTCGTAAATAATGTTCATGCTGCTGTGGAACAAAAGGAGGAAAGGCTTTGCCCCGTCACGTGTAACGCACACAAAACACCCAAGACGCAGCCTGGGTCAAGAGAGGAAGAGAAGAGAAGACAGAGAGAGAGCAAGGAGATACACTGTGGTCGGTGCACAATCAAGGGTAATTTCGAAGACTGTGTCAGCAACAATGGCGAAGCAGACGCCTTCTCTCGCAACGATAAATCTTTATTTTTAGAGTTTCTATTCACGATTCGTATTTACGGATTAAGTTTATTGCATTCGAGTCTCCTGTGCTACGCACAATAAACCTGTACACACAATAGGAGCGGCAGCGGTTGTAATTCATTTCATGTTGTATCATGATTATACTTGAACATCAATGGTCTAAACTTCGAAACATTTGTAATCATGTTAAGCTGAATATTTGGAGATGTATCCTAAGAATTAATTGAATATATAAGGTATATTGCAATAAGTGAAAAATTAGATGAAGATTGTCTATCAAAAACTGTATAAAACTAGTTTGGAAGAACTTACAGACAAATAATTGTAAATTGACTTTATATTACCTAAAACTTTTTTGAAGAAAATTATGTTGTTGTCAAGAATGTTGAAACAAATTCAAGATCTATATGGTTATGGAAAGATTCTGATGAAGAGTTGAAATAATAACTTTTCATTTTGAATGTTTATTTACATTAGACTACTAATAATAGTTTATTAAATTAATGATGGTCATGATCATGTTTGGAGGGAAACATTTTGTCATATAGGGCAGTTCCTGCGATGGTGACCAATAATGCACCAAAACCATACTTGAATCCCCTGAAGAAAGTCATCTTGACGCGCGACAAAAATGTTCCAAACTCCTTCTCGTTATATCTCCACACTTCATTACGTAGCCATGGGTCTTTCAATCCCTGCAACTGCAAAGCCCTCTGGGTTTTCATCAGGATAGGTACATCCTCGACCTTGTAGATTCTGTAGTCGGGGATTTTGTCCGTGATCCATAATTTAACGAATGCACAAGTTACTAATAGCTTTTTAGATATATTTCAAATGAAATAGTGTTGATTTATTGCATAAATTATAGTGAATATTACCTTAAATTCCTAATACAAAATAGGAAAATAATTGTAAAATTTTCAAGTAATTGGGAACTTGAAATTCCTGGTATAAAGTGTGATTATAAAGATCCATATTAAGACTTAGAAAGCTTGATAATTTTGAAGAAAATAATGGCAGGAAACCAATTGTAGCAATTTCTCACATGGTTAAATGTTGATTGGGATTGATTGTAGAGAGATGGGACGACTTGAAAGGAGAGTAGTAAAGGTTACTACAAAGTCGAAAAGTTATTAGCTCGAAATGGCTCGCAGTTTTCCAACGGAGCGGAGCCGTGGATAAGCGAAAGTGTGTCACGTCTAACTGTAAAAAGTGCAGTCGAGTCGAAAGTTGTTCGATCCTGGAGGTCGGATTAATTGGCGCGGCGTCGCGCAACGTTTCCAGGGATAATGAAACCGCGTCATCTCCACATCCAGGAATGCATCTACTACTCCAAACCGCCGTGCCATCTCTTTCCTCCTCCCGACTACACCACTCGTATTCGATTCCACCGACTATAAATACCGACGTGACTCACGCGGAATTTGGAGCCACTTTAATTGGATACTCTGACTGACTGCTCTCTGCCTCATCTCCTCTTCCTCTCCCTTTCTCTCGCACACTCACTCGAATGTCTCGCCATCTGTCCATCTCTATTTTGCACCTTTCTCACACGCACACGTCTGATGATCATGATAATTGCCATATATACAATCGCATTTTACCTGACGCAGAACGCGCACTCTCGAGGAATCCGCTTCTCTCGTTTTGTTTGTTTATTTGTTAGCTCCTCTCTTCATCTCATCATCCTGCTCGAAGTGCGTGCGTGTGTGGTGGCTACGATCTGTTAGCACTCGAGATTTACAAACGGAAGTCCAACGTTCATTACACTTCCCGACGACCCACAAACGCTACTACATGTATCTGCATCTATTTCAAAACCATATAAATTTAATAGGATTTACATCAAAAGCATCAACATCAGAAACAAAATATTGCACACTATATAAAAATAGCAAAATCCACTATATATACATTTTAATTAAAAACTTCAGTTGCAACTCTTTTCACGTAATTTCAGTATTTTTTTACTAGGAATGAAGAAAGTGGCAATTAGATGTTTTCAGGAAAGAAACTCCTCGACGTTGCATAATGAAAGCTTGCGAACTGTGGGAATCGTACTGTTCTGGTGTATTCCTCACAGCAGATGCACATCCAAGTTTCTCTAGTCGTGCACACTGTGTGAAGGTCAGACCTGAGGGGAAAACTGCAATATTTTCCAGCAATTGACTTTCAAATGATTGGAGGATAATGAAGAAGAGGAGGTGAGGTCGCGTCGGCGGCGGCTTTTAATATTCGTTACTCGCGCGCGAGATTTATGCGCAAAACCAACTGTAGATTATCGTGCGTTGCATTGTATTATATTATTATTATTAATATTTATGCGTTTTTCCTTTTCTCACCCGAGCGAGTACGATTTTGTTCACCTTCGTTTGACCTCTAACTTCGTTCGAGCAGCAAACTTAATAATAAGCCGCGCATGGGAAACGCGAAAAAGGAAAAATCCTGTTCGCAATTATTATTATTATTATTATTTACTGTCGGTCGTCGTTGGGTAACTGGACTTTCACTCCGATGCAATGAAGTCATATTTGAATTTGCGATTTGTGCTACCATCTTCGTTCCCCTCGACCTACAAAAGCTTTAGCGTTTATATATTTTTTTTTCCTCTTCTTCGTGTTGTACATGTTAAATCGTTCGGATCTGGCGTTTCTAGGTCAAGGCGAACGCAGGCCGGATGAGTCACCGTAGTTTGCCGTAGTTCAGATGCTCTCGATGTAGTCATCAATTATGATGTTGTCTCTTAGGACTTGTCATCGTGATACCACTGACGCATGCTAAATTATTACAGTTTGGGACTTGATACGACTCAAGGAATATTAGATTTTCCAACAAATTAGCAATAACTTGGAAATAATTTATTAACAAAGATATTGAAGTGCATTTGAAACTAGGACAATCTCTATTAGAACCTAATCTCATCGAAACATATTCTTCTCTGTAATCCAACCTAATTCAAACGTAACCTAACCTAACAAAACTTAACCTTATTTATAAAGCAACCTAATATAAACTAAATGAAATAAAAACAGTGGCTATATAAAAATTATTTAAACAAAGACAAAATATCTTTTTGTTTAAATATTTGTACATTAGGTAATTGGAAAATTGTTAACATTTTTTTTTATATATATTTCTAGATGAAGTAAAAATATTTATGCGGCTCATTGTGTTCTGCTTCGAAAATTGTATACAATATTTTGTTTTTAGCAAATTAATTTTATTTCATTTCACTGATACAATAGGGAAGCATGTAAAGGTGAACAATTCGAAAAATGAATCTATTGTGTGCGTTCCATGTAATACGTTTTATTGTTATTGCAGTACGTGAGTTTTTTTTTCGTAGCGCGGATGCGGATGTACACGGCACATTCGTCGGTCGGATTTGAATAGTATTTACCGACAGTTTGTAATCAAATTTTTCATAAATTAATTAAACGTTTCATGATTTTTTTTGTAGTTAATTATAAAGCAGAAGTTTGTGAGATGATGGCAAAGTACAGTTTGTATCCAAGTATTAAGTTTTTTTAATCTGAAATTGAAGCTTCATTATAAAGCTTCGTTGTATTGTTGTGTAGTTGATTGATGCACATGATGCATGTTTATTAATCTCATTTTCGGATGTGTTTTAATGAATTGAAGGCGAAATAATAATGATGGGATTGGGTCGTGTTTCAATTAACAAATGTCCGACCGGCAAAACTCCGCTATTATGAAACAACACATTAACTGCGGATTTCATTATTCAATCGAGCGTGCTGTGTGCGAACGTCGAGTTTTTCATTATTTACAATGACTAGTGTTGCAGGAATGCGAATCACTATTTGCATCAATTGTTTTAGTATTTCTTTTCAAAGCATTACACAGAATTGAGCATGAAACTGTTATTAGTAACGTACAAATAAATATTTACAAACAAATAAAAACACACACAAATGATTAATTGTCAGTATTTGCATCAATAGTTTTAGTATTTCTTTTGTTTCAATTCAACCAAAAGCAAATCCCCATTACTTTTTATAGAAGTATGGTTCAGATCATTATTGGACAAATCCTTCTAATTATATAACTTTTAGGAATTCTTCAGTATTATCTATCAGAATTTCCAATGATAATACATACTTTTTCATTAAAGTGATTAATTATAGTGTTAAACGCTTCACCGAATGAAATACTTGTGTACTTACAATCAGTGAGATTAAACAGAATTGCGGAAACTTAAAATGATGTACACTTAACATTGGATAATTGGACTTTCACTCGACGACGGGCGATGAAGCTGCCGCGTTTGCGATTCGCGTCTTTCCCTCGACCCACAAACCTTTGATGTCTTTCAGCGAAGCATTTGATTTTACAAAAAAATAGCGTGTAGATTGAGCGGTTTTGCGGGTCAAGGATAATGACTATTCCTCATTTTTCCTCTCCTTTCATATGTCGCCAATAATTTTCATCCCACCTTGGAACATTTATAGTTAGATCCATAATAATTTTCGCAATTTTAGTTCATTTATTACAGTTTCTCGTAGTTTATTTATTGATAGTATACATATAGTTAACCTAAAACTCATTGGATTGTCAATTCTTTGGAATATGTATAATTTTTTAAACCAATTTTTTTTATATTTACTAAAAGAAATTTTTGGTTTTAACTCATTGTACACTAACCCAACTTAAACTCAATCCAGAGCTAACCTATCTTAACCTCATGTAATCATTTTGTATTTGATACATACGTCAATTACCAAACTTTACTTACCATAACCTAACTTACCATTCCCTAACTCTGGGTTTCCCAAACTATTCTGAAAATTTAGCAAGAAAAGTTGAGGAAATCCTGCTTTAACCTATTTTATACTAACCTAACCTACCATACATTAACCTATCTCAGTGGTCGGCAAAGTGCGGCTCCAGAGCCGCATGTGGCTCTTTGGCTTCTTATGTGCGGCTCTGGCACAAATATTTATTGAGTATGGAATTTAGTTTTATTTAGTGTACTATTTATTTAGTGTAATAAAAGTTTACTAAACAAGTAGATTTGGCTCACATTTTTTCATATTTGGCTCTTTGGCTAATAAATTTGCCGACCTCTGACCTATCATAACTTCGCATACATGTTAATACTTACTCATATCATATAGAAAAAAAAGCTATGAATGTTTTAATCTAATTCTGTAGTAAAGGTTGTGGAGAAAAATTGTAATGGACAGGTAAAAGCAAGGTGTGCAGAATAGAGGTGGATGTTACAAAAGTTTGCGGATTTAAATGGCTGTAAAAAAATATGGGAAGAGGAAACTCGGGTAAAGTGTGCCTAGTATATCAAATCCATATAAATTTGGTTTGGCCAAATTTATGCGAGCAGCATCCACGTCGGCAACAAAAGTTTCCACGTCTACTCCGGCTCCCTTTTCGCAGAAGATATCTCGCAAAGTTTATCTTTATTGCCCTCTCTCGCATTCAGGCATCGCCCTTCGTCGCAGCAGAGAAAGAAACCGGGGCAAATAATACAGAAAAAAAAAGAGAATAATCGCACAGACACATATACACAGTCAGCTTCTTCCTCCATCCTTCTACATTCGCCTATTATATAACAACAGTAGGTATGGCAATTGTGTTGTGCGAAGATAGCTATCTTCCAGGATCGTTACACGTGTCTCTCTCTCTCTCTATCCTTCTCTTTGAATATATCCATTCGCTGTTTCACTAAGTATACATGCATTCGCTCCATCTCTCTCACATGATTTACTAGTGTGTTTGTGTATATTTAGGTTGGAATCAATTAGGGCCGCCCTCCGCAATTATCGTTCGTTACTGTGTGTAGCATTTCGGATTAGTAATCGCGATCCAATTTCGGAACGGCATTAAATTTCCGCCCACCGGAAACGGGACTGCTTTCAAGAGACCCGTTTCAATTGTGCCGCGCGGAAAATTGCACCATTGTTGCTGCGGATGGTTTTTCCTCCGTGATTTCTGCAAGCACACATTCACGTTTTGCTTTGTTTGTTACTTTTTTTTGTTGTTGTTGCTGTTCCTCTCGCTTTGTTTCTTTGTTGGACAATGCAAGCGTAACGAACGAGAGATGCATGTATAATAGTTTGAACTTGTATGATGATCTTGGCGTTGATAAGGCTGCTCGACAGGAATGTGCCGTCTACATGCAAAAAAAAACATAAACGGTTGCTTTCGATTTTGCCTCGAGCTTCTTGGACTTGCTCTGATTGAAATCCAGTTGATTTAAATTTTAATTATCTCATCTGAAATTAGCTATTCTTCCTGTATAATATATATATACCACTTTTTACGTAACTATTACATTATACTACTATAATTACTTTCATCTTAGTATTGACTGAATATAAAACCAAAATATAGCTTTTATATAGGATTTTAACCTAAACTACCCAATATGAATGCAGCAGCTTCTAACCAATTTGGTATTGAAAAAGTTGTCTTGAATATTTGTAAAAGAGTAGTCAAAGCACAGAATATACTTTCAAAAGGATTGAATAACATAACTAAAATAACATTTTTAATATAATATATTTGGAACTCACATAAGTTTTGTATTATTATCACATGAAGTTCTTTTAGAGCTATTACAAGTTTCAAGGTTATTTCAACATAATTTTCTGAGGTTCCTAATTTGTTATATTTAGAATTCAGTGTAAGTGATATGCATTGTTTATATTGTAATGTACTCTTAAATTTTTGTACTTCGGAGTTCCTCTAGGAGTTATACTTGGACCTATTCCAATTCTCAAGGTTATACCAAAGCATAGTTTTCTAATATCATCAAATAGTTATATTTTGTATATCTTGCATATTTTAATTTGTCTTATGTCTTTGCAGACTTTCATGCCTCTGGTGTCAACTGTGGATTTGGGAGGCCAGAAGCAGCCCGTGGAATTCCTGCTGGACAGAGAGATAGCATTCACAGACTACAAGCAGCTGAAGCCGTTCAAAGTGAGTTTTAAAGTAGAAATCTCGCAAACTATTTGCATTCCGATATGCAGTCGTTATTACGCAAGTAACGCTTTAATTCGTGTTAGCCTTGAGGCTCTCCGTCTCTATCCGCAATTAGTTTGTGTAGGCTCATTTTCTCTCACCGTCCATCTCTTTCCTGCTCCTTCTTCCATAGTCGTTTTTAATTTCATTCCCGCCGTTTTTCATTATTTAGCATAATTTATTTTAATGGCCTTACGATGATTGTTGCTATATGGTTTATGCATTCCCACATTCGTTTTGTTCGTGCACGTCTTAATTACCACCATAAAACAATACCGGTTTCCATGGCTACTCTCTTCGCAATGTTTGTTTTTCTTTTATCTACCCATTTATTTGCGTCGCTCGATCCAACTATTCGCTTTTCTCCAGCGATTTATGTAATATTTACCAGTATAATAATAATGAACAAAAAAAAAACGAGACGAAGTACGCACACAAAGTATACAACAATTAAAGTTACCTTTTACGGTCAGCTCCAACTCCTTATCGAGTGGCGCGACTAATCGAATCGATTGTAATAGTATTGAGTATCTTTCCATTGCGTTCCTTTGCCTCATTGTGCTCGCTTTTCCCGCTCAGTTTTGCACGTGAAACGTTACGCAATTGAGGCTGGACATGCCTTTACTCCGATTGTTCGTGCTGTTTTATTCGTAGTTTTTTTTTTCATTGTAGTTGTTGTTGATTGCTGCCCACAATGCGACGATAAAATATAAATCGCGCCGATGCAATGAACGCAGCAGTGGCGACTATGGAAATACGCAAATGTGTCACGCAGAGGCGATATCGTTTATCAATGTCACGGGTTACTCCGATATTTTGATCCCGATGTTATTTTCCGGCCGTTAATGAGCCTCATTTTCCATCCGTCCTAATGGTCTGCACTTGCCCAACAGCAATTTACTGACAAAGTTATTGCTGATTATGTTATCGCAAACTATTAGCTAATTGATACACCGTTCAATCAATTTCAGCAATCTTCGGTTTTATAATGCTAATGACCTTTCTTATTTCTATTCGTTTCCTATCTGAACGCTGGTACTATTATAGTACAACGTTCTTAATTAATCATGCACCTTGCACCTTATCTCTCTNNTTTTGTTTCATGCATACTTTGATTTCTATTTATAATGGTTATCATGTTTTTGTATCTAAAAATAACTCATTTTTATCAACGTTTTTAATTATAAATTTTTCATATATCAACTTATAACATTCTAACAAAATTCTTGTTGACTACAATCTTAATCAATTTTATTTTGGACAAGATTTTTTTTTCGTTGACTTTTGTTCAGAAATATACAAAATGGGTCTATATCGCAAGCCCGACAACCGAAAGACCGTCTATTGAAATCCCGACGTTCAAAATCCCGACTATATCGAAATCCTGACGTTCTAAATCCCGACTATATCAAAATCTTGACAAACATAATCCTGACTGTATCAGAATCTCTACAACCATAATCCCGACAAACATAATCCCGACTATATCAAAATCCCGACTATATCGAAATTTTTACAATAACATTTTTAAATTATTTCGGATCGTAGTCACCTTGTGCTACACTTTTATTATTAATAACAATAAATTATGATTAATTTATTTTATTATGTTGAATTATTCATAATAAACCTTAAAATTATGAAATAATCTCAAATACAATTAGATTATTAATTTTTATTTATTATTAATAACAATTTAAAAGTCATTACGCTCCGGAATAATTTAAAAATGTTATTGTAGACATTTTTGATATAGTCGGGATTTTGATACAGTCGGGATTATGGTTGTCGGGATTTTAATATAGTCGGGATTATGATTGTCGGGATTTCGATACAGTCGGGATTTCAAACATCCGGATTTCGAACGTCGGGAATTTGATTGACGGTATTTCGGTTGTCGGGATTGCGATTGCCACCGATACAAAATTACTTAATTGATGAATTAAGACTATTTCGAAAATAATATACTTACTGATATATTTTCTACTTTTCTAAGTATATATGTTTATTTATTTATGTATGAATCAACAAAATTTACTCGAAATTATTTCATGTGTGAAAATTTGTTTTGAAAAATATTTCTATTTCATATTAAATTCTCTATATATAAAAGCTTAAATAAGTGTCATTTTGGCCAAACGAAACTACATTTTATTTTATATATCATGTGTGAAAGTTTGTATAGAAAAAAAAATCCTGTTGAAATTTCGTTTTAATATTAAATTCTTTGTCTACTGAAAGCGCAATAAATATAGGTGTCATTTATTGCGGCAATTAATTAGTGAAGTTTATACATTCAGCTCGTACGAATTCTGCAACGTTGTGTTTTTTTTTCGTTCTCTCTTTGTACGTTCATATATATTTATTTATAATGGATCAAAGCTGGGAATGCCGGACTGGCTCACAGCCAACTATTTCCATTTATTTAAAGAATAATAAATGGCACGCATCGGATCCGTAATACATCCTTGGCCTCCGCAACGAACGAAAATAATCAATGAAAAAAAAAATCTAAAACGACAAAGCTTGGAAACCACTTAAAGCCGGACATTAGAATAACATAAATCCTGGGATTTCATAGACGTTTGTTGTTGCAGACTTATATATTGAATCCAATGGAATTGATTTATTGTTTTCATCTCGTTACTATTTTTCTTCATTTTTTTGTAACTTAATGGAAAATTGATGAAATAAGACTACAATTCCAAAAACTATTTGTAAATGTTATATAATATATATATAATAAAGTATACATTTCCCAGTAAATGTGTTCAACTTACATTTACCCACATTTCCGGGAAATGTATACACTTACCCAATGAAATCGGTAAATGTTCATATATGTAAATAAAATATATAAGTTGTCACGCCAAAAAAAACTAATCACACAAACACAATTATTTTGTTTTGTTTGTTTGCCGGTGACCTAACCTAATCTTGATATACAAAAACTGTATCTCGTATTTATTATTTTCAACATTTACCGGTAAAAGTAGATTTATGACGATGCAGTCAGATGTTTCATAAGCTTTTTTCTTCTTTGAAAGTAATATTTAAAATGAAATTTATACTAGAATTCAAAGAAAAGCAATTAAAGATCTATTGAATCAGGAGTACCGCAAGGAAATGTTTTGGGTAAAACAAGTTCTACTAAGTTTACTTAATAAATAAAACGAAATTGTACAATTTGTTTATGATATTGTAATACACTGAAACCTCGCTTAACGAGAAAAATGACTCGCTTAACGATCGACGTTTCGCATAACGAATGAATGAATGAAGTCCCGGATTGTGCGCCTTCTCCATCATTTTTAAAACTTGTGTATTTTTTAATATGTTTTACTATACGAGTGATATCCGGAAATTTTGGAAGGGGTCAAACCAATAAGATCTAAATTTGAAACAAGCCATCAATTTTTAAGTCCTAAATTTACAAGTTATGATGTTATAGTATTATTCTTCAATTTACTTGTACCAACTTCAACCCTGTTATAAAATAATTTAACAAACTGTTACAAAATTACAACTTAAATAAAACACGAAGCAATTCACTTTCATGATTCGAAGTAATACAATTTTTCTTTTCTACTTCGTGCCAATATTTAATTTAATATTTCTCTACCTTGCATTTCCTTTGTGTGCTTTCAAGTTGTTTAGAGGGGACGCACGTTCCGTTTTCCTTCTTTCCTTTCCTTTTTTATTCTTGTTTCTGTTTTTCTTCTGCCTCGAAGGCGACTCGAAAAGTAAAACCGTTTCATTATTTACTTAATGCAGGGGTGGGCCGCAATTCGCAAACATAAACAGAAAACCGGTGTTTGTGAATATATATATGGCTGTGTGTGTATATATATACGTAACCCCGAGTAATAATTAATCGCATGTCGGCGCCAAATCACGTGCAGACCCCCCATGAAATGCGGAAAAGGTTAAAGAACTTTTTGTGTGTGTGTGTTACTGCTTCTTTTCATTCTTTCACCACTCCATTATTTTTTCTGTTTTTTTTTTGCTCCCGTCGGCGATTTTTGCAGACGTTGCGTGCGTGGTCTGGGACCGCTCCAAAATTGAACCCATATATACTTTTTTTTGGTTGCTTTTACCTTCTGGTAAATGATATTAGATTGGGGATCCGGCTGCTAAATCCGTGCTGACGAGGGACGCTTTAATTGGTATTGGAAAAAAATATGTAAATATGAATGAAATAGCTTTTTATCCTTTATAATTTTCAAATCCTCCGCCAAATTATACACAGCAATTTCTAAAATCAGAAAATTTCCGTTTCGTGATTTTCAAAATTTAAACTAATAATAGATTAGAATTTAGTTTTTTTATATTTATTAAAGTTATTTAACATATTTTTCATTGTGAAACAAAAAGAGGATAAAAAAATTATTGCAAACAAAATTTTTTGTTTTCAAAAAGTCTAAAACAAATTCATGAAACTGATGAAAAAATATGATATTTATGACATGGTTGATTTTCTATTTTGGAAATGCTTCAAAAGTGCTTTAATAAAATAATTTATATTGACAGATAAATCAAGTGGACAATTCATAATAATGAAGTGAAAACATTTGTAAAACTAAAAATACATAAAAACACATCTGTATTATTACTATACATTCATTGTTGATAATTAAAATTGTTATTACAAAATTTAAAATGTAATTCATTGGTGTACTGTGTTTGTAAATTTGAACATTAATCATCGACGATGCATATGGAAATAACATTTACAATATTTTAATTAGCTAATTAATAATTTAATGCGAAATTTCGTTTTTCTTTTTGTTTATTTTGAATTCAATGTTTTCGCCAAAGCGAAACGTTAATTTATTTACGCGGAAAATCGGGCTATAATTGCTTCACTTTTCCGAATTATCGACAATATTGTTGTTGTTGCTCTGTAATTATAAATGTGTACAGCAAGTTTTCCCAGAATCACGAAAAACGATTACGTAATTTTATATTTGGACACAGTGTAAACTTTACACTGTAAAGTGTTTGTGTTGTATTTAGTAATATAGGGTCTCTTTTTTTGTTGAAAGATAGGTCGGTTGTAAAATGGTTTTGAAAAGGGAAGGTTGAAATAACACCCTCGGTTGTTACCTGAAGAAAAAAATAAACTTGGGGTGGTTTCAGGTAGAAGGAAAACTGTATCAACCACCTGACGCAATTCTGAAAGGAAGAGGCGTTTAGGGTCAATGGTCTACTAATACTTTCAGTCGTTCCACAAAGAAATAATCTTCTCTTTTGTTCCTTAAATACTTTATTTTTGTTATTGTATTCAGTTACTTTTCAATATTATAAAAATATTATTTTTTATTTGAAATATTTATTAAAAAAAAATTATCTCAAATTGCCGAGTGCTTAAAAGCAAAGGCAAATCATCCTGAAAATCCATTATCTGTGATTGTATGATATAATTGCTGATATAATTGATTGTTGTGTCCAACCACTGAAGTTTGGGTACCACTGAGGACTGTTATAGGTCATTAATAGAATCAATATGCAGAATAGACAAATATCACGGAAGACAGTGACTGTTTGCGGCGTTTCTTCGTATTTTCAACTAGAAACCAAAATGCAGAATAGACAAATCCTACCGCTGCCACCAATAATATGTCGTGTCCCAGGGATGGTTTTCTGGACACTGTGGGACATCTTCTTCTGTTGTCTTTGTGGAGTCTCAGTAAAACCTTTAAAGATTATCATAGTCTTATAAGAATATTAATATGAGCATAGTCTCATCGACCAAGTAACAAATAAAGTTATATAAAACCAAACGAATTTCATTAAATTTCCAACAACTGAGAAATATTTATTTAAGCAAATGTATCTCAAATTTGCCAAGTGCTTAAAAGCAAAGGCAAATCATCCTGAAAATCTATTATCAGCGATTGTATGATATAATTGCTGATATAATTGATGGCTTTATCATCTAAAAATGTAGCAAAAATTGGTTAATTTCCCAAAATTATTAAGAATAATTATGGCCCAAGTAGTTGTCCTTGAGGTACTCCAGATAGAAGTGGATAGAATTTAAAAAAATATATAATTCGGTTTATAGACTGACTCTTATTCGAATCTAAATAAAGAATGAAATTTATTGATTTACCGTCGCAGTTCATATATTCGATAAAATAAAATATCTGTCGGAAGTAAGACTTTGAATAGAAATAGTGGTAATCGCAGTGCATCAAAATGAAGTGGAGGATGGAATCCGAACGCGACTCGTTGATAAATCGCATTTTTACGTTTCCCCAATATTCGCATTAATGATTCTATTTCGTGGGAAACGCTAAGGAAATATTGTAGTTTTGATGCGACGATTTGTTATTCTCGCATATTTATATGCAAAGCAAACTTTATTTTTTCACTGCATGAAAAACCATTCAATCAATCAATTGTAAACTATCATAATGATCCAATAAATTTGTATAAATTGATCATAATTTGAAAATCAATAGTCATTTGTATATATGTTGAGTGATGTTGCTTTAAGTTGCTTAACTTTACTAAACTGTCAACTACTCAATAGACGCCATCTAACGGCAATACTATAATTAACCGCTTAACTTAACAATTGTTTTGTAAGAGTGTCCATATTTTTCCAATTTTTTTATTGTTGGATTTCACTTTATTATAAATATAGATTATTGCAAACAGTAATTTCGTAATTTTCGGTTAGTCTCTGTGACTACTATAGTTACTAAATCATCATCAATTATTTTATTTACCTGGATCGTCGCCTCACCTGGAAGAACCACATAAAGACTAAAAGGAAACAACTGGCACTTCAGGTTGGAAAATTGTACTGGCTACTTGGCAGAAATTTGGACATCTCAATTGACAATATTTAAGGCTATCATAAAACCCATTTGGACTTACGGCATTCAATTATGGGGATCTGCATGTAACACTACTATCGATGTGATCCAGAGGTTTCAATCAAAGACGCTGAGAATGGTCACCGGGCTACAGTGGTATATCGAAAACGACGATATACATTCCTTCACCGACACCAAACTAGTAAAGGAAGAGATAAGTAAACTTAGCGTTAATTATCTACACCAGCTGGATATTCACGCAAACCCCCTTGATGTGAAACTGTCTAACACAGAGAACCATCGCCGAAGATTGAAGGGTTTCAAGCCCCAAGACTTACCAAATCGTTTTTAGAATAAGTAGTTTGTGAGTTCGTGTCTTGATTGTGCGTGTGCCTTTAAAGTGATTATGTTAAGGTTACTGGACCAATCCTTTGACTTTTTTATATTTTTTTTTTGTTATAATTGTCACCAGTCCAGTTCATTGTCTCATGTGAGATAGATGGTCGGAAAATAAAGGGAAAAAAAAATACATATTCAGAATTCATTTGGTGTTTAATTGATAAACATGATATTTTCATGATACACGAGTATTCTCGGGCTTTTAAGTTAAGTTTAATTCGTTAATTGATTTAAATTTAGCAAGGTTATCTATTATATCATTACTTTATAACGTTTAAATAAATTTATTGTTGATTAGTTAATATAAGCAGGAAATAATCAATTAAATCCTAATTATCACAAATCACGTGTGTTTTTCTCGTAAATCTATGATGAACGAACGAAACTATAAATTGCATCTAAACGTTTTCCTAGTAAATATCTATATTTAACTGTAGCCGTTTAATTTATACGTTTTGTTTGGAGTTGAACCAATTTGTCTCCCATCCAAAGAATTTATATTTTTTATTCGAGACTCGACAATTATTGTACATGCAAAATTATGCGACGCATATCAGTTTTAATTAGAAGTAATTACTGCAAAAACAAACCGTCAATTTTACTCCAATTTCTTTTTTTTTTAATCCATTTATTTTTAGTTTGAATCCGGTTTATTGGTAAATCTGTGTTGCGGTTTTGCATCTGACGGCCGGATGATGGATGATTACATTTTATTTGTGCGGTTTCGAAATTATCGAACGCATTTAGTCATACACACCATGTAGATTATACGCCACAAGGCGTTTATTTCAGTTATTTTTGTTGTTTTTGTTGTTCTTACAGTTATTATTGCTCAGTTTCAATAATTACTTCGAATTAGATCGTATCCATTAATATAAATTATAATCCGCGGTTAGAAAGTAAAATTTTTCAACGTAAAAATTGTTGTAATTAATGTCCAATTCTGAATGTAGCAAAATGTAATTAGTGTTTAATCTGTATATGAAATTGCATTTGGTATATATAATATATGTAACTGGTGACTGGGTAAAAAAATATAATTGTAATGAAATGGTAAAACAATAATAGTTGTGCATAAATTATGTAATAAGTACGATTATTTATTAGGCCGCGTGGCAGTTCTCCAATTTGAACGGAAGCCAAAGCAGAAGTATTTAGGAACAAAGGCACAAAACTTTGGGTTTCGAAATGCGCGGTGTAATGGTGATAGTGTGTTTTATGCATAGTAAGTTTCTCTCGGGGCCAACAAGTATTTTGATGCTCGAGGATACGTGATTTGTAGTTACAATTCTTTGGTATTTTAATTAAGCATAATTATATAGCTTTGCTTGATTCATTGTTGGATATTTCGTAATTAGTGGATTGATTTGTGTAGACAATTTATGGTTTGAAGATCAAGGACATTTTAGTTTACTTTTTTCATTTGTTGTTTTATTTAAATATACAGTGGAACCTCTCTTAACGAATTTAATCGGTTTCAAAATTTCTGGATGGTTACTCGTATAGTGAAACAATTTGGAGTCCAGAGTTCCATTTTTTCTTACAATTTATTTTGCTCGTTTAGCGAAATGCTCGTTAAGCGAGGTTTCACTGTACTACTATCATTTATAAATTTATATAAATTTAATTTATCAGCAAACATTACTTTTATCTAGACAGGTATTCAATTTAGGTATGGACATAATAAGACCTAGTAGAGTTCCTTGAAGAACATCTAATTGTATTAGATAGAACTGATCTGTTTGGTTAGGATATGAAATTAACAGATTGGATGGAAGCAATTGGTATTGAGAAAAGTAAAGATTGATTTTTAATAAAACTGAAAGTTCAGAAGTGGTTAGATGTCTTTAAGTAATTAAATTGTAAAGAATTACAAGTGGACTAGTATAGTTCAGATGAGTACAAGCATTCTGCAGGTTATTAAATTGTAAAGAATTGTAAAAGCATTACTGTAATGGGTAGTTATTTTGTAGCCTTAATAAGTTTTCGTGTAATGCGATTTGTCCTAATAATTGCTTAATGGAGAGAGACGAAGAGATATAAAGACAAGGAGAAATACTTCGGGACTCCGTTCCGAGAGATACTTTGTATGTTATGAGTTTATAACTGGTTTGAATGTGGTCGTGGATGAAAACGTCTTGTTTAGATTAAGTGAAAGGTCAACCACATCGCATCGCGATTGGTGCAATCCGCAGACGGGAGATGAGATGGAGAGAGAGCAGTGTTGGTTATTAACGAGTTTCCTCCGACGACGAGTCGAGGAGCCTAGGCTCAAAGCTTATCCTCTCTTTCTCCTTCAGAAACACACTGCGTTTCTCTCTCCCACGCACACAATTCATCCAACACTGAAGAAGGCGCATTCCGGAAGTGGTCCGAAACGATTATGAATGTTAACGTAATTGTAGAGCCGGTGACGGTCACGGAAATCACATCCAATTAGATGCACCACCGTCCATTACGGTACACTCAGAGTACGGATGGACGGAGGACGAAACTCAAAACGCGTTTACATAAATTAGCGATAATCATCGCCGAGAGGAGAGGAGATATATATTTCATTTCTTCGTTTATCCAAAGTGATCCGGTACTAATAACGGTACTGCGCGAAGACCGACGGCGCCCAGCATCTGCAGTACCCGCACCAGACGACGACGACGTCTGGGTCGAAGTACCAAAGAGGAAGGAAAACGACTAGAGTTGATTCATCAGCACGGAAAGCAAATGGAGAAGGAATCGCAACTAATGAGTTTTGACCTAACGGTACCATCTCATTCATTCGATTGATTTTTGTAATTGGATTGAAAAAAAAGAAGAAGCAGAAAACGGAGATGCAAAAATCTGTTTTTACGGTATCATCTCATTCATTTGATTGACTTACTAATTGGATGTAAAAGAAATTTAACAAGCGAAATTCCTTTTTTTTTCTATTATCCTATTGAGTTTAGTAATTGGATATGTAAAGTGAAGAAAGTACCAAAGAGGCAAAAATATGATCTTTTTTATTATCACTTGATTGATTTAGTAATTGGATAAAAAGAAGTAGAAAAAAAGTATTTATGTAAATTGTAATCCCAAATAATTTTAGTATCTAGATAGAATTGAATGAAAAAAAGTGAAAATATATTTTTTGTAGTTCCTTCCCATCATTAATTTTCTTGTAAAAGAAAATAATTGGAAGGAAGCTAAAATGTGTAAATTCTCATCCATTCGATTGATTCACTAATTGGGTGTAAACAAAAACGGAAGAAATAAAAAAAAACCGTATTTTTTTTTCATCCAATTCATTCGATTGATTTAGGAAAAAAGAAACGGAAGAAGCGAAAATCTGTTTATATACAGTACGAAATAAATTATTAACTTCCTGGCATCGCGTTTGACCCAGTTGGAACAAAGTTCGGTGGAAACTAAATAACGCGAACGAACGAATGAGAGAGAGAAGAAAAAAAAAATGAATTTTGTATATAAACACACGTACTCTCTCAGTGGAATGGGTAAATGGAGCGAGTTTAAATTTCCTTTTGAAAGCAAAAGAACAATTTCGACGAGCGAAAAATGAACACTGCAAAACTGTTCGCATGTTAAAAGTTATTTTCTTTTTTCTTTCTTTGCTTTTGCTTTTATTTGCGTTCCGCAACTTTTTTAACTTTGATCTATGTTTGCTGTAAACTTATATCCTTATGACTTTCATTTAATTCTCTCACCGACGTAATATGAATTTTCTCTGTTTATTACACAAAAGGTTATTCCAGTTTCTTCACTCCATTATTTTAATTAAACACAATGTAATTAACTTATACCAATTTGTTTTTGTTACATCGAAAAGGATATCGATTATATAATCAAGTGCAGATCGATAACAAAATCAAGATGATTCATCATCAACAAAATTTGTATTGGGACAAAACTTTTCATAAAAACTTTCTAACTCATAAATCACAACTTCGATGAATAAGTTTTCGTTATTTTCATTTTATTTATACTCATATAACTGATTTAAAATTAGTATCAATTTATGGTATTATTAAAGAGAACTTGATAAACTAGTCCTAATTATATAACATAAAGTTGTTTCCAATTATATTAATGGAAATACTATCCAATTTATATTGATAAATATTAATTTGAAAGGTAATTAAAGACTTATATGATTAATATAATCTGCTGTAGATTTGGAGTGATCTAAATTAATAATTTATATAAATATTACAATAAATTGTAGCTATGAAGACGTATTTTAATAATGACCTTGGAAGTATGTATAAATAAGATAATGTAAACTTATCACAGTTTAAATACGATTTAATAAAGAAACATAACAGATTAAAACTGTAGAAACACTAGTATGTGTCTGAATGTTGGACAAATTCAATTAAATCTTCTGACCTATTTCAGACTGAGGTGTTTCCATACACGTAGCAGAGAATGCTATTATTTCAGTCCATCTGTGCGTGATTAATTTCAATGCCATGAATTACGCATTGACCTTAAAAAACACATAATAATAATAATACATAAACGTTGGCGCGTCCAGTCGATTTTTGGGCAGGTCAGTGATGTAATTGCCGCGACCATGAAATCCGTTTGCACTCTGGGAATGAGTAAAAGGAAGAGAAAGACAGAGATAAAAAAAAAGATAGAGAGAAAGTGAAGGAGAGAACGAACATGTGCGAGTGCGTGTTCCGTAATGGAAACAAAGAAAAAGGAAGAGAATTGAATTAAAGTACGGAACAAAAACAAATGAAAGAAGGAGAAGGAGTATAAAGTGCAAACAGCACAACGGAAGGCGTGTCATTTTGATGTGTGAAACATGAAGGATGCATGCATGTAATAAAATGGAGGCTAATTACGTCCGCGAAACACACACATAACAAGTGTTATCAATTTACTCTAATTGGCAAACTACCATCCGCAATTTATTAAAACGTCCCACCCAAAATGAAAAATAACAGCTACCATCACCATGAAATTACGCAAAATTACGTAAATATATAAACGGTTTTAATAGAGACATTAGTATACTTTATTTATTTTAATAAAAAATAACTTTATCCTGTAGAAATACGTGTTCTTTCGTAATGTGAAAATGTTCTTTTGTTAAAGTATAATAAACATATAATGTTTTGGTCAAAACATTTCATAAATATATTAGGTAATTTCTCTGCATTTTGTTGTTAGTAATAGATCATGATTATTGTTAGCAATATTATTAAGTAATGCTATTTCAAAAGTGGTTATTTTGTTACGTAAATGGAAACACGAGCCCCTGAGGGTCATAGAGAGAAAAAAAATCTTTGTGGGCGATTTCAATTTTTTTTTTATAAAGTAGTACCGTATTTCTTTAGAGGCCAAAGACCTTCGTGCATACGACTTGGTCGGTTTTGGAACATTTCAACAAAAAAAAATTTAAGCCTGACCCAAAGAATTTATTTATAATTATTCTTGAAAAAAAAGCTATGCACGTTTCGAGCGTTAATGTCAGAAGGAAAAAAAAAGATTAAATCTTCATTAAAGAATGTAAAGTAAGATGCAGGAACACGGGTTTACTCTTAAGTACGACCGCATTATTTAAAGGTTAATAAGATCTTAAGATTATTAATCGGAGGCAGGTGTTGTTTAAATTAAATTATAAATTGTATTTATACGTTCTTTTAATATAAAACCAGATTATTTTTTTTACGTTTCGTTACATAAATATTAAATAGTTTGTTGTGTTCTTGTATAGTTCCATTGATGTTGATAGATGGCGCCACTTGTAACTTGGGTATTTTGACAGCCTTTCATAAATTATTATTCATAAGTTATTTATTGAAGAATTTGTTAGTAACAAAATCATGTTAATATAATGTGATCTAATTATATATAAAGTTGTAAATGCCATTGAATTATATGTTTCAGGTTTACTATGAAATAAAACTCGTTTAAAGAATGAATTTGTTATGCTGGTTTAATAATAAATGTTATGCAATTCCGTTGTAATAAAAACATAAGTAAATGCTATATAAGAAAGTAGTGATAAAGTTCGGAGCAAGGAGACCGGTGTTCCTGGAAGAAAATCTCTTCTTATTAATAATGATAATGCCGCTGCATCTGTTGTGTAGCAATTTTTATTGCCATTCCTGGAGCGGCGGCAACCGACTCTCGCCGCATAAAAGAATCCCAATAACTTTCGTTCTTAGAAGAAATCTTGTCACTTGCCTCGGGAAGACCCTTCTTGGCCAACCGGATAGCATCTGTTATTTATGAACAGAGCTTTCATATTGCCGTTTCTTGTCCTCTTCCCTGCTCATTTTTTTCTCTTCTTCTCTCATCCCTCCTTTCAGATTGAAATATTGATAGCACTCTCTTTTATTTACCTTCTTTTTTTTTCAGTCGCAAACAGCGCGCACTTTTGAAATTTATATCACATAATATGAAGATTGTAAAATTCGAATGAAAAGGTGTTTGATTATCTGTATTTATTCTACCACTTTTTGATAGCTTATCTCAGTCTCTTGACAAATTAACAACAACTTGTGTATAAGGATACGGAATGTAATCCAATAAATACAGTAAAATTTTACTTATCGTTACAATTCACATTACAACTGCAATGATAGTTTATTTGTCGCTGCGGTTATTAAAACTTGAATTAGGTAATAAAATAATACGTTCAAATTATTTCTTCAAATATAGCTCATAAAATGTCGACTTGAACTAATTGCAGTAAAGGTTGTTACATCATAAATTGAGGAAATGAATAGTTGTCAGTTAAAACCTTTATTATTTATTTAATATTTAATTGCAAAGGTTATAAATCTTATTACTAAAAACTTGAAAATAATTCAGATAATTTCAATTAACAAGAGTTTGTATCTAGTTTTCGTTTAGTTATTTCTGTCTTAAAAACGATTTGTATTTATAAGATGTGTTATGGTGGCGATAAAAATGAAAATTCGAGTATTTTTAATTGGAATTGCAAAATTTGTAAGCATGTATTTTTATTTGTAATATACAATTTTCTTTTAAATTATTTAAAAAATAGTACCAGGGGTTCCCAAACTGCGAGAAGCGAAAATTCTGATATATTAACATAAAGTTCGCACTGAAATAATTTGGGACAAATATGGGTTATAGCAGTGATTATCAAACTTTTTGGTCCACGACCCCCTTTTGGACATACAAAGTTTCTGCGATCCCCTGAAGAATGAGTATATGTAGAAAAACAACCAGGATTAATCTGTCATTATTTTTTTTGCGATCCACATTTTGAGAATCACTGGGTTATGCAATATGATTTGTAGTAATTACATATTAATTCTTTTCATATTTTGTTTGTATTTTCATTATAGGTAATAACTAGTGAATTATAGCATCTTTTTGTTGGCGTTATATTGCTATGTATTATTGCCGACTTTAAAGCTCTTTGTATTCCTGGGATGGTTTATGGTGGCGATAAAAAAAAGGTGCTGTTGATTATTCATAATTGTGATCCTTGTGTGTTTCCAGCGCAATTAGATTTATATGCATCATCCTTTTGGTGCATGTGGCTTCTGTTTTGTTGTTGGATCGTGTCTCTCTTCATTCTCTCATTCTCTCTCTCTTCGTGGATGTCTCTTGTGTGTGTGTTCTGGTGCTGGAATGGCCGCTCGATAAGGCGCAGACCTGACCTCGTTCCGAGTGTGGCATGGTGTGTGTATGTATGTGCAGCCTCCGGAGTAGGCAATAACCTCGTTAGTACAATAGCTCTGGGCTGATTTATGGTCGGAGCCCGGCACCGGCAATGGATTGCTTCATTCCGCTCCTGAAAAATAATTGAAAACTTAAGGCCAGACGAGAGAGGATGGATCTCATCTACCAACTCTCTCTCTTCTTATTCAGCGTTTTCATAATCGCCACCTTCGATAATTATTAGACTCTCAGCGCGACGTTTCCTGCCCATTACTATTCACGTCCCGTCTCCTATACTCGCATGAAACCATTTGCTATACTCGTCGCTTCTTCTTCTTCGCCCATCCTCCACTGATTCATTATTTATATGCGTTTATCGGCGTGGACGTACGAATGTCGTGGGCAAATACCTAATGTATTCAATGGGCAGATGAGCCCGTCACAAATGAAATGCAAAACAATTTATTTATATGCAGATGCATGGTGTGTAATAATGAAACGCGCCACGTTTAAATTTTACACTCTCCTTTTTTTTTCTGTGTTGTCATTCCTCCCCCGCCAGTTACGAATCGTGACCTTTACCTTTTTTTACGCATCCCTTGTTTCGTTCATCGCGTGGGCCAAATTCCATTCAATTTATGGACAATATAAAGTAAATTAAAGCCCTTTCATTGGTATCCAACAGTCACTGCTAATCCTACCACTCCTGTATATATATATACATGCTTTATATGTATAGATCTATACGGCAGTCGCCGCCCCTTTAAAACTTATTATATTAAAACTTTTAATAGACCATTTAAACTTTCCACCGTCCGTCCACCTCCCATTGCTCTCACCCTCTTTTTCCACATCTCCTGTTGCATAAACTAATAATTAAATTCCGCAAATTAATCCCTCAATGGACTAAATAGTATTACTTTTAATTAGTTTGCCCGACACACACCGGGGTTTATTTTCACGTATCCGATCGCCCGTCAAATTCTTTTCCGTTTCCGTGTTTCCTCGCTCATTCATTCATTCCAACGTTACGCCTTTTCTATTATTCACGTCGTGACTGCAGGCAGACGTACAACCAACTTTGGGCTCCTTACGCCAATTCCAATGGAGCGTCGTTTTAGTCCTTGAACTCAAGTCAACATCTTCCAAAATATTCCTTTCTGCCTCACCTTTTTCAATTTCGTAACAGAGTCATCAAAATATAATATTTTGAGTACTTGTGTCTTAAAATATCTACTAATTATGGTTGCTAATTACTTTTCTTATGTATTTTGTTTATTTTACAATTAGTACAAACAGTTAAAAACACTTAAACAATCCTAGAATTTACACGTTTAATTTGAAATTTTATTTCATTGTATAATGGTTGAGTATAAGTATTCGCGTTTCATTTAATGTTTGTAAAAAGTGTTCTTTTCTATATAGTTTGTGTGTGTATCAAGTGTTGGAAACCCCCAAAAAAAGAACAATTTGACACTTTACTGCAAAAAGGGCAGCAAATTCAAATCTAGCGTTAATTTTGGGACACCCTTTATAATTTTCAATTTTAGTAATGTTAAAGTTATATAGTTTGTGTGTATATCAAGTGTGGGAAACCTCCAAAAAAATAAATAATTTGACACTTTACTGCACAAAGGGCGGCAAATTCAAATCTTGTGTTAATTTTGGGACACCCTTCATAATTTTCAATTTTAGTAATGTTAAAGTTATATAGTTTGTGTGTGTATCAAGTGTTGGAAACCTCCAAAAAAAACAACAATTTGACACTTGACTGCACAAAGGGCGGCAAATTCAAATCTTGCGTTAATTTTGGGATACCCTTTATAATTTTCAATTTTAGTAATGTTAAAGTTATATAGTTTGTGTGTGTATCAAGTGTTAACGTCTTAAACATTGACACAACATAAAGAAAGGAATATCTACTGATATTTCTAATCACTAAAAGTACGGAAATCAGTGATAACTGCAATTTACTATTGTCCCACTTTCATTATCTACAAATTCCACGAATGACGGCTATCTCTTGCGTAATGATACAAGCTTATTGTGTAATAATTGTGACGGAGATGTCGGACGAAGCAAGTTGGAAAAGGTTCTGTAGATGTATGCCCGTGTCATCATCAATGTTCGTGGAACGGAAATGGATTGCAGTGTATGCCAACTCGCTTCACTACAGCTGTTGCTTTGATGGAGAGCGAGCGAGAGAGAGAGAGATGTGGAACGAACAGCTGCTGGATCTAATATTGACTTTCCATACGATATGATGCATATATTAATAACGTCTGGAGATGAGGTGCAGCAAGTAGTTTTAATGCTCGCATGGTTTTCCCCGGACTACAAATATCATGCGAAAAAAAGAAGTAAAATAAGATCATCATAAAAGCGAAGTGGAAAACATCGTTGACTCATGTGCACGTATTTTCGTGCGAAACCAGAACATATCTCTCTATTTTGATTATCCACATATCAATTTATCTAAAAATAGATATTTCATTCATTTAATTTCGAAAATTTTGTTTTCTCATATCCATGAAAAATATCATTATATAAAAATGTGCGTCACTTATTTGGATGTTTGTCGTTATATCTGGAAATTTGCACAATGTAGCATCATAAAATGTAAACAAACTGATATCATTTATACATTTTAATCATGTATAGTTGCAATAACATAATTCTTTATGGTTATGAAACTTAAGCAACGAATCTATTGGTTAAATGAAAGGAAATAAAATAGAAGTAACATTTACAGTTACTATTAGATCTTGATCATTGCGTGAATAATACTTTATTAACCTTGTATCTTGATGATGACATTCATCCATAGAAAAATCGACTAAAAATACCTGTTTCTTTTTTCTCTCTCGATGAAGTGTGTAAATGAATGGAGATTCTTTTTTTTATATATATGGAAATTGAATTAATCAGAATCGTGCATATATTTTTGTACGGCGTGAATTCGTTTTGCATAATTGGGTTTCGACTGTTAAGTAATAACGACTTCTCGAATGCAATGTGATTAATCGAAGCTCAGATACATAGAAGTATGCTAATGCTTTTTATTATTATTATAAATAAAAAATAATAAAATCGTTGAATCATTCAACAATTTAGCTTGGATTAAATAAATGGAAAAAATACGAGTATGCAAATCGAATGATTGATGAATATTTAATGAGTTTATAATATTTTCTTTTATTCGAATACATTTATAGAAATATAGAAAATTTATTTAAATTTTTTGATGCAAATTTAACACATATTATGGTCTTTGTTTGAATAGGATTAATGCAATTATTTAATAGTTTTATCAGTTTACAAATTATAATATTTGAAGATCATTTTATAATTGGAGATTTATGGTATTTGAATTTTTATTTTTGAAATTTGAAATCTATTTGTATCTGAGTCCTAATTATCGTCATTAATAAACATTTAAATTCTTTAGGTGTTTCAAAACTTAATCTTAGTATTTGATTGAAATGTATGTGTAATAATGTCGAATGTAATAAATGTATTTTTCAATTAAAGCCTATGAGCAAGTATTTCACATTGAAATATGATTTAGAAGATTGCAGGCGTCGATTAAGAAAGTCATGTTTCAGTTTCGAATGAGCGTAATGGTTTTATGATTCGATTCCAGTCTTGACCCAATTGTATAATATATTGATTACTTTTACAAAAAAAAACTGTCGGATTAATCGAACTAACTGCTTTTCCCCCGCGATAAGACAAGACTCGTGCATACTAAACCATTCCAGTTCACCTAATCAACGATAGCAAAAGCAAAAAAAATAAGAGTAGAACTGTTTTCATCTTCAAAGAGAGTAATGATAATGCATTAGGAACGTCCGAGATGATGAATTCGGTAAACCGTTGTCTACGAACGATAATCTGCCATTAGCACTCGGATTGCGCAATTCCGCGGACAGTGATCATCGTCCTGCAATGTGGGGCAGAACCGTAATTGTATACGCTTTATCTCGTTTAGAAAGTATCGAGTGTCGGGACGGACGTATCCATGCATAATGTGCATTTGAATATGTAATTTTCGGTTGTTGAATGGATGATCGTGGGCGTCTGGTTATATGCTAATGCCGCATAACGGAACCCTACCATCCTAAACCCAACCTCCAGCTCCCTCTCACCATAATCCGACAACTACCATAGCTTGTATCTCCTCGCTGCTACAAAGAGAGACAGAGTGTTGGTATTCTTTTTTTTCTTGTACAAACATTTTACTTGTAAGGTACGTTCGAAGCTCCTAGCTGATCGATTGTTTTGATTGTGTCGTGACTCAATGCTGAAGCTATGGCTAAGGCGATAACGAGTTTTCTACGATCGATTCCTTTATATGTGTGTGTACGTGTTGTCTTTTTATTCCTCTCTTTCTTTCCAACAATCTTTGCCACGCTATCATCAGCATGTACAGTATCAGGCATTCATTGGCGACTTGATCTTTACACTCGCGCCATTTCATTGCGATGTCACGTATCTGCCCAGAGATCCATTGACCCATCGCCGTCGCACATCGCGCATTCTAGAAGATCAATCCATCTCTCTCTCTCTCTCTCACTCACACACACCTCTCCCATCTTTCCGGATTAAATAATATTTACTTGACCTTTATTTCATCCACTTATCTATCCCGGCTCCCATTGCAGTCTCATCTCATACAATTTTTTTTTTGCGTTCCACAACTTAAGTGCTCTAAAAACTAAACAAATAATTCGAGCGAGAGACAAAGACAGAATATTATTATTGTGACGCGATTTTCGTGTTAGTAACAGGAATTTATTGTTTATTTTCGCCGCACTTGACATCGTCCTGACCTTCAGGATATTCCATTTCGGAATATGGAAATCGTTGTTTTTTTTCGTGTCGCAATAATCCAGATGTTACGTAACCCGGTGCATTCCCGTTCTGTTAGACTAGTTTAAGTTTAATGTTTTTTTTGTACTGGTATCGAAAGGTCAGACGGTCGAGCACATAAATTGCGGATTGATGATTTAGTTTACAAGTATAAACTTTGTGTTTCTCTCGAAGAAACATCTATATCGCATTCTTGATTAGTGAGAATATGCATTTAATCTTACTCACATTAATCATGGTTGAGTTGGATGGGTGAAGTCTTTCTTTATTTTGCTTATTAAATTTACAGCGCGCTTTTTTTTTGTCTTCACTTGACCTACAAATGACCTTTCCGATGTTCCAATGATTGTTGCAATGCGTTTCCTTGCATAAAGCACTTTCAAAAACGTTATTAAATCAGTTACATCTTCACCATTTGCAAAATATGACGGTTTTTTACTTTAACGCAGAAACTTTCATGAATTGCAAATGTTAAGATCACTTTACATTCTTACTAATTCATGAATACTAAATTTATTTGTAAACTTAAAGAAGCTAAAATTGACTAAATCATTGAGTTTTTATAGAACTTGACTTCAGTTCTATAAAAACAATAAAATACAAATAAAGATCAAACTGGATTGGAATCAACAGGTGTAAGACATTATTGTGAATAGTAATTGGACACTGACCAAACACCTGTCACATATTTCGTTTTAATTTTATTTGTCTGTGAAAATAATTGCGAACAGAAATATAAATATGTAAGTGAATAATAATTACAGAAATACAAACCCGAAGTTACCTGGAAAGTGGTTCCATGTCTGAAACGTCCAAACAATTATATACTAATTGGGTTTTGAATGTCAGTTCGATCAATAAATAATGGAAATGCCCATTAAGACGTGAATTGTGGTATTTAAGAAGAAATGAATATAGATACGCATCTTTTCTTTAAGTCAATTATAAAAGGAACATGTTTTATTTAATGACTTTTAAATGACCTTCAAATTAGGGAATTGAGTGCAATTTGAAATTGTTATATTTTTGTGATGTTTTGATAGAAAACATTTGGTTAACGAAACTTTGACTTACAAATGACCTTCAGAAATAAAAACCGTAACGTTTACACAAAAAAAATCTGTTAAAAAGTGAATTCTACCATAACGGAGGAAGAAGGAAAGAAAAAAAAGTGGAGAATGCATATTTTTTCTCTTGTATAATGAAATAAAAGCTGAGGGGTGCAAAGAAGGGAATGTTGAAAAAAAATGGCAAGAATGCCGTTATTTATGAGGGGCGACATCGTAAGTAATTCGAGTCGGGTCTCTGCTTCGTCCTTTATTCCTCTGTTATTGTGAATTCCGGATACATCGGAGAGAAAGAGAAGGACGAGGATAATAAGAAAAGAAGTTGCCGCATGCAGACGCACAGGCTCCGACATTGACAGATGTCTTTCGGCCAATTTTGTGGGAACGAATTTGGCGCGATAATTGGCGATCCGCACGGACGACCTCCAACTGACCTCAACGGGAATCCATTTTGCTGCTGCTGCTGCATCCATTTCAATTTTGTTGAGAAAATTACAAATAAAATCTATCATGGACTGATAACAAAAAAAATGCAATCAAGCGCGTGATTAAACCCGTTCTATTTTTTGCATCTCCTGTTTGTTATTGTTGTTGTTTACGTTTGCTATTATTAACTTTTTTTTTTGCATTATTGTCCACCGATCAATGCATTATTTATTTACACACATAAATATTTTAATACATGTTGTTTGGAATTCGCGCTATCTATTTGTGTATATAAATACTGATGCAATTTTATAAATAATCAGTCGCTGGAAAGTTTTCTGGTTTGTGTACGTTATTTATTCTGTGATATGATTTTTTTATATTCATTGTTTGCATCGATAAATTGCGAATTGATCTGGGTTTATCGAGGAAACAACATCAATAACAACAACAACAAAAAAGCATATCGAATTGCGTTTATTTTTCGCTGAAATTAAAAGTATGCGAGATGTGAAAGCGCTGAATTGGTTGGTTTTTCGAGACTGAAAAAAAAAATTTGTTGCTGAATTGCTTTTGGCTCTCCAAAATATTTGTTGTGTTTGTGTCGCAAATAGCGTGATTCTAATATGTTATGACGTGAGTAGGAGAAAGGGAGATACAGAATGAGAGGAATTTTATGTAATTGATTTAATCTGTCTCGACCGTCGCCGTCCGCAATTTATCTAATAATTTAAACAAATTTAATTGCGGTTTAAATATAGACTGCACGTTGATTCATTCAGACATGATCTACGAACTAATAACCTAACTAGGAAGCATGTGGAGTGAGTTTCGTGGGCGTGGGTGGATGATGGGTGTGAGCGAGATGATGAAAGTCATAGAAGGAGAACCACGAACGCACGAACACATACATACACTAATTATTATTACAGTCGAGTAGTCGGCGTTTTTAAGGTCACCGAAAAGTCACGTCTTGTTGGAGCTTCTGTAATTACGGCGAATCATATGTTTTCTTGTTCACGGATTCCTGTTCATTTTGTTGTTTTTTTGCTGCATTTCATTCCTTTTTTCCCATTGTTACGTGATGCATTTTTTTTCCCTCATTAGATGCACCTTCTTTTTTTGTTGTTGTTCGCTCTTCAGAATACTTTGTAACTAAGAAGAATTTGTACAATCGTTGTTATTTCGCTTCTAATTGGTTCATGGGAACATAGTATAAGGTCATTCTGCAAAGTTATTGTTTGGAAGAATCACAGCATGTTTTCATTTATTACCAAAAACCATACTTTTTATGATATAAACCATTGATTTAAGCAAATACATAAATAGTCTCAAATTTTAATTGATAACAAATATTTTAATACAGTATGATTACAAAGATTTGTTGGCAGAAAATTATGAATGTGCCTCACGTTTTGTGTTACTCTGTCAAAATGTGTTTTTATTTTTAAAATATTTTGTTTGTAATAGAATAAACTAAATAAATATTCCTATTTGTGTACTAAATGCCTTCTAAAATAATTTTTCCAAGCAATTATATATTACCATACTTTTTATGATATAAACCATTGATTTAAGCAAATACATAAATAGTCTCAAATTTTAATTAAATATATTCATAACAAATATCTTGATTCAGTATGATTACAAAGATTTGATTTGTTGGCAGAAAATTATGAATGTGCCCCACGTTGAGCACCAAATGAATATGATTCAATTAATTAGAATCATTAAATAAATTGTTTTATACATTTTGGTGTTGGTGATGATAAATTATGATATTGATGTAGATGATGAATTTGTGTAGGATTTATAAGAAGTGAAGAAAAAAAAAATGTGGGTTGACAAATTGAAAGTAAATTTGTCCCAGTTTTGAGTCGATTGGAGGAGAAAATTGATTTTCCTTCTCCACCATTCGCGCGCCAACTTTTAGTTAGATTAATCCGGAACTGAAGATATAGATGTCTGAATAAAGAAGGTATTTTACATTATTTTCCCTCCCTTATTGGTATCGCGTGGGCGTGTGTTTCAGTATGAGTGCGTCTGTATACATATTGGGATAAGTGTGAGAGAGTGTGTGCGGCGTCTCAAAGTTCGTCGACGCTCAAACAAACAAATTTATGAGAAACTCTCGGTAAACAAGTTTAGCAACTTGTAACGAGAAAACTTCATTTCACCATTTAAAACTTTTCCGAATTGCATTAGCATTCCACCGATAGAACCAAAGATGGAATAAATTTATCCATTTAGAGGCGAAATGCACTCTCCGAGCGTTCCAAGCCTCCTCTCATTCCAAATGATGATATCCTTGTCTTTCTCTCCTCGTCTTCGCCAATTGCTCCTTTTCGTTTCCTCCGCGCTCGCCGCTTCTTTTATTTCTCTCATTCGCTATTCTGTTACGGCCATTATATATGAGAGATGTACCGTTTTCCAAGTGAAAGTTCCATTCGAGCGAAAAGACCGCTGCTGTAAAGGAGGCGGAGACCTCTTATAGTATTACACTCGAGGCTCCGGCTATCCGAAGAACAAGAACAAGACCTGCAAGAGTACAAGAATAAGAGAAGGGAAGAGGAAAGACACGAACGACGTGTCTTTCTCTCTCCATCTTTCCAGTATTCCTCGCTGCTTCTGCTGCATTATTCATGCCTCGATACATAAAAATGTCATTCACTGAGATGAAGTGGCGAAGAGGAGGATGTATATAGAAGAACCAGTTCTAAAAATTAATAGCGAAACTCCGCTCACCGAAAAAGAAAGGGGGAAGAGCCGTGGGGCGAACACCATCAACGATGCAAGGTCAAAGTCCCGGGGATTCCCCGCTCTTGAAAAATTCGCTTTAATTAAATCCCAATCGGAATCCACTCCGGATTAATTATTCATTCGGACGACTCGCTAGCCGGGATCCCGACTAATTGAATTACTCGGAAGGGCCTTCGTCGGCTGTTTATTTTTGGCTGGTTGTTACCACCCTTCCAAATGTTATTCAATTCGCATCGAAAACATCAGTTTATTACACAATTGTTGACCTAATTAACGTATTTATTTTCATTTAATGCAAACAATTCCAATAATATTATTAGCAATTACATCTGTATCAATTATAGAATTTCTCATGTTGTCCTTTAGGATATAATTTGATTTATGTATTATGTAAAGTTGATGTTCAGAATTATTATCAATCCAAGTGTTGCTTAACTTTCCAAAAGAACATCAAAACTAATATAATCGGCATGTGTGAAAAGTTTTATTTAATGTTGGAACAAGCAATTTTTATTTATTTTCACATTATTTAATACAAGAAACACGTTAATTGACTTGAATTTCATAGGACAAAACATCAAGTTTAATTAGTAGTAATGAAATCTGTAAGTATTAAGAATTTTGTCTTTTATTTAATGATCAACTTTGTAAAAATGATATTTTAATTTGATATTCTTGCGAATCTTCTCAGTTTCAACATTATATTCAATAAAAAAAATACGGTAATAATATTTACTAAATATTGCTAATACAGGTATCTCACGACTTAAGAACTAGTTCCGTTCGTAAGTCGGGGGTAAAATATACTCATCTTACCATAAATTTGAAAAAATAGTTTAAAATAAACAAAATACTGACTTAAAAATACTTTTCAATGGAGACATCACAATTATTTATTAAAAAAAAACGACAAAAGAAACAAATGCAACAAAACAATCTTGTACTTCTTTCAAAACAATTATACTTTTTTATCGCTATATCTCCTTATAACAAGTTAGGGTTTTTAGAATTTTGTTTGTAAGTCCGGGAGTTCGTAAGTCGGGAGATACTTGTATTGATATCATAAATTCACTGTTATTCTTTGTTAAAACATCGAAATATAAAATTTCTGATTTATTCCCAATTAAATCTATGATCTAATTTATTGAGATTAATTAAGTAATAATTTCTCTAATGTTGTCAACTTAAATTAACTGTTGTCGTTAATTGCAATTTTGAAATATTACATTTTAATTTAATTCCAATCTAATTTACTCATACTTTTTTTATTCAATTCCTTAGAAAGTGTAAAATACAGTTGAAATGCAATTAAGAGAAACTGTTTAATAATAATTAGAAACGTTTTATTGACTTTTTAATGCAGTTTAACAGTTTCAAGTAAACTCATTAAAAACTGATGTGAAAAAAAATTTGAATGAATAAAATTAGTAAATTATTGTAATAATTGCTATTATTTATGGACTAAAGCAATATTTATTAATAATTATCGCTTAATTAATATAAAATATGTAAAGATATTTTGGATGATTACATTGAATGGACTACATTGTGTTATTAATGAACGCCACAATTGACGCAATCTACAGTGAATTGTCTCGTAAATTATTAATGTAAAACATGTGAGGAGTCAACGTTTAGACATAATTGTAAACTCATGTAATAACTCTTAATTAGTATAAAGTTTATAGACATGTTTTGTTTTTGTAATTAATTCTAACAATTAATTGATTTATTCCTTTTTTTGTTTTTGTTTTTATCAAAAATCAAGTAAAAGGAAATAACTAAGTAAAATAAATACGTTATAATAATAACACTGATTTGGCTTAATGAAATAATTCGATTTCCGTTTCCTGTGCGACGGCGGCGTTAGTCATGTTCCCTCCGTTTCTGTGTTTGTTGTTGCTCGTTGATTGCGTTACGACTTTCTTTTCCACGCCAAAGGATACGAGGATATTTGGCTCGGAGCTTAGAAGAAAGAAGAAAAAAACAAAAATTGTAGAAAATGAAGGAATGTATGAGCAAATAACATAAATGCTCCAGCAACGTCGTTATTTATTTGTATTATTACTTGGACGATGATCGGACGTCGCGTAAACAACAATTAATTCTGTTTATTGTTTACGGAATTCGTTGGAGCTCGGATTTAATAATATTTACAACCAAGTGGAAATCATTTATAATTTTAGAATTTTCGATGTTTTCATTGCATTTGCCGGTTCACTTAACTCTCCGCAACCGAAATAGAATATCGAGATACAAATTTGGAGAAACGTAACAACAAAATTGTATGAGTAATACGGATCTTTATCACAATTTTTGTAATGTTTTTGAGTAATTACATTAATCTTTATCAACTTTTACAGGTGTAAAATAATAAATATTTACTTAATTTCAGATCATGCACAATACTCGAAACATGAAGTAGTATTATGATTTTTTTTTGATGTTATCGTTTATTTATTAGATAAATTGAAATCAATTACATTTATCGTAATTATTACAGATAACAATCTTGAGAATTTATTAATAACATAAAGAATACAATGTAATTAAATATTGTCAATAAAGCAAACAAAATAAGTTGACATTACATTCTTTAAATCAGTGATTCTCAAACTTTTTGGTCCGCGTTGCATTAAAAAAAATATTTTGTTTGTAATAGAATAAACTAAGTAAATATTCCTATTTGTCTACTAAATGCCTTCTAAAATAATTTTTCCAAGAAATTATACATTATAATTACATAATGTGTAATAGATAGTGTGTAAAATATACCCTGCGCGCGTCTTCATGTAATAAGAATGCGCGCGCGTCCACAAGGGTTAAATAACGTGATCAGTTTTTAAAGCTGTAACATTTCATAACTTTCAGACAATAAATTATGTTTTAGAATTCTCAAATCATCTAATCTTTATTTTATAGTTGGGATTATTTTGGGATTTTATTGTAGAAAATACATATAACTATTATCAATTACTTGGTTAAGCTGAAATGACATCAAAACCATTTCGAAATTTAATGAATACTTAATACCTATATACGTTTATGCATTTGTACTAAGTTATGTATTGCTTGTTCTCGAGGGAAATAAAAAAAAAACGTAATGGAATACAAACAGTATAAATATTGTATTACTGAAATATAAATATACCTGTCGTACAACCTTGACAGGAATAACAAAAAAAAACAAACAACAACATTTATTTCTTTATTATTTTACTGATGATTGTGGACAAGATTAATATGGTTTCTTGTATGAAACAAACAAAAAAGCCGTCCGACCTACTTAACGTTTTATAAGGACAGTAATGAGACGGACATAACAGCACGTACAATTTTCGTGTCATGCCAATTGCATGCAATCTTGACAACGCAAAGAAAAGTCTTTTTCTCTAAGACTTTTTATTTATCCAATTATTTGTCACTTTTCAAACAGACTGCAAAAGTAGTTTGTCTAAACCAGTATTAACTTAATTTCATGTATCTATTATTAATAGTGTACATTTTTTATTATTCATTCTTGCTGCGTTAGTGAATCAAATAATGAATTTGTTAATTAAATTCATCATTTTTTTTTGTAATAAAGTAACAATCATTAAGATTGTAATTATTATATAAAACATAATTAATGTCTTCAAAAATATCTAATTTTCGATTGACAGTACATGTTTTTTTGATAGGATATTCAAGACTTTCAAGAATTCAAATGAAATCAAATGGATGAGTATTTTTTACTATATATTGAAATCTAACTGTAGTTATTGCTAATTTGATGTTGTTGTTAAATTACCATCACATCAATCACAATTGTAGTGAAGTATCAAAAAATAAACGTCAAGTAAATTGTATTGCAACAGTTGTTTTTTATTGGAAAAAAAGGATGTAGGAGAGACTAGAATTGAAGAAAAGAAAAGTACGAATACGGTGTAAACTGATTATCGTATTAAAAAGGCGTTATCCTTGATTAGGTTTATTGTAGTATACATCTCCGTGTTCAATTTCGTTTCTTCTTCATCTTTTTCTTTCCTTCATCTCATTCCTTTCTTCATCTTCTTTTTGTTGTTGCGTGATGTGTGCTGTGCACGTATGGAAAGAGATTCTAAATTGAAATTAATTGCTTTGCGCCTCGAGGACTTCCTCGAACCACGAGAGCGTCGCGTTCCATCTCTTCTTGTCCATTGTGTTCGTCCGTCTATCGGGCTTCCTGCGGAGACTCTTCGTTGTATCCGTTATATTTAGTATTCATCTCTGGCCTTCCACTTTCGGAGCTCCTCATTATTAAGCGAGGACGACCATAACTGCTCAACATTTTGTTTTTTATGTTTATTGTATGTTTTTTTTTCTTTTGGTATTCGCAATAACGATAAATTAACGGTGTACCGTTTTCTTTTCGTTATAAAAGATTGTGAGAGTGGATTGGTGGATGTAGGTAACATTCCTCGAGATCTCAGACGACCATCGCTCCGGGTTGGTAGTTTCGGGGCGTGAAGTGATTAGCATATAATCGTCGAGGATTGCAAGGGAAACGCGATGACTCAGTTTTCAGCTTGTAAGATGATCTTTTCGTGCAGACGAGGCAGATTCAAGTCTCCACCTCTCGCTCCGCGTATGCGTTAAAGCGAGACGGAGGCTTTTCTCTCTCTCTTGTTCTTTCATCGTAAAATGTTATCCCATCAAGTAAGCAGCGCACCAAGAACTTGAAACCAGTTCTCGCCAATAATGGTGTTTTAAATCCTGATATGGCCGTGGCATGGTTGCGGGCTACACAGTTTCTTGTAGGACTTTCTTAGAAACCTGCTATACTCGTTATATACGCTCCGCATGTGTGTGTGCACGAGTATACATGTATATACGTATATAGTTTTACTCCGTTTTCTTTTCTTGTTCTGCTGCTGTCGATCGTTTTTTTCCCTTCTCTGTCTCTCCTACCATATGATTCTCGTGCATGCACGCAACTGGTTAATGATGTTGTTTATTTGGGCGCGTTCTGATTTATGTAGGAAACTGTGCTGTAATTGCTTCATTTCTGCATGATGATTATTAAACCATTTTTTGTTTTTTTTTTCGTTGCAGGAATGGGATACGACGATACCTGGTGTCCGGGAATATCCGGAGCTGAGGATGACTGTTCGCAGGTGGGGAGAGCAGCAGGATGGCCAAAGGATTCTTCTCACCACCCCGAGTGTCCTCGTCGGATACAGGGTTGAAGTCTACAGGGCTGAGGGCACCACGCAATGGTACACTGCTGTCATCGTTGGATACAATGAAGCTTCAAGGGTAAGACTTTTATTTCATGTTTGCAGTATCTACAATACAGGATCTTTTAGAAAATACTTCAATTTAGATATACTATTATTTACAAAAAAAAGGAGGTGTTGTATACCTCAACGTAAACAATTTATTATTGGAAAGAGAAATCATATTTTTTGTATGAAATTAGCTCAATTCATTTAAAATTTTTCTTAAATATACTTTTTTTCTTTAATTTTATCCAAAAAATGGGAGGTGTTGTACCTCAACGTAAACAATTTATTATTGGAAACAGAAATCATATTTTTGGTATCAAATTTAATGGTATTTTAAAAAATTTATGAAATTTGCTCAATTTATTTAAAAAAAAATTAAGTATACTGTTTTCTTCAATTTTATCCAAAAAATGGGAGGTGTTGTATCTCGACGTAAGCAATTTATTAAGTTATTTACATCAGCGTACACAATTTATATGAGTGCATAATACGTTTTCATCTAGTAAATATATATTAATAACAGTGTCAATAAATATGTTAAATAAATGAAAAATTCATTACATACTATTTTTGATTTGCTTTGCAAAAGTAATGTTATATCAAGAATTATTTAAGGAAAAGTCATTGAAATTGAAATGATTTTTGTATTAAAATATTTAGTTTGTGGAAGAGTTGTATCAATATTTGTAAAAGTATATTGAAACAAAAAAAAATGTCAACAAAGAATGAAGAAAGGATAAATAGAAGCGTAGTAAATGTTTGTTATATAAATATAATAGCTATGGACGTAAATAGAGTGGCGATGAAAAAGAGAAGCCATGAATGAAACTTCAATAAATCTAGTCGGAAATTAAAGATAGCGCCGTGATTCATGCTGTAGCGTAGGTGAATACGTGCTAAATAGTAAATTGCTTTTCCAATATCAAATGGCTGCCAAAAATAAGCGGTCGTAAAACGGCATCGGCGCGTTGTTATGGTTCCGTTGGCAATTATTTAACACTCATATATTGCCAACTTGTTTTCATCGCATTCTTCGGTCTGTTTATTATTGACGTTGCATTAAGAAACCGGCCGAATTCCGAGAACCCAGGAACGCATCATCACCATCACCACAAGATACCTGTTTTTTTTTGTTGATGGATTTTGCTTCTCCGTATTCGTCTCAATATTCATGGTATATTTATACATGGAATGAATCTATCGCTGCAAGCCAATAACCAATATAAGCTGTTGCAATAACTCAGACCGAACATGGCTGTGCTTGTAACTTTTCTTCTCTTCTCTCAACTCGTTTCTTTCTAAACGTTGGGTTTAGAAATACGTCTTTTGATTTATAGACGAGTTTCGTAAAGTCCGGTATTTCCTGTCCTAAAACGCTACTAAAACACGATCCCATTTTATTGGTTCCAACCGCAATGGATTAAGAATGTCAGTCGCATTTCCGGTTTGCTGCACGAACCATCAACACTCTATCTATATATATATTATTTTCTTCTTCTCTCTATCTCTCTGGTTTCAATTCACAACTGAAGTCTGTGATTTTGATGTGGCTCTTTTAGAAAGATTGGAGAAGCTTCGATCAGGTTGTGGATGGAAAGAGATGCAGCGTATCCCGATGAGTGTGTGAGCGAGCTTTGTTTACAATTCATTCCCATGTTCAACGGACCACGACTAATCGTCACAGGACTCGGTTTTCCTCTGTGTGCTAGAAAGGGACGAAGCTTTGTTTACTGAGCATTCCACGAGGGCGCCGTAAATTGTCGTCCAGACATAAATGGGCCGGACGCAGTAAAAAGAGAGAATGGTACAACACTACACACTCGTATACTTGTTTGTGTGTTTTTTTTTATTATTTTGCTGCTTCCAATTACAAAACATTCGTTTCATACGTCATTAAACCTTGCAGTCGTGTGTTATGTCTTTTATACCGAAGGCATATTGTTCTTCAACTTTAATGGCGAGAAATGATCTTGCCGCGTTTGCTACTAAAATCGGAAACGATCGATTCCCCTTTGATTTAAAACTGCTACTGCTAAAGGCGTACTCGTTATTCGAAGCGAAGAATGCAACAATATAACATTAACCTAATTAGGAACTCGGACCTGACATCTCCAAATATAGGCATCGGGATATGGGAGTCTAGGGACTACGGCAGCAAATCTCCAACAAACCTGACACAGTAAAAACAGTTTTTTTTATATATACAATAAAAGTTAACGAATCGTTAAGAAAACTGGTATTCTAGACGGTGGATTAATTAGTTTATAGAAGTCCTTAATATACTTCTCTTAAGCTTCAAGTATTTTAGCATTTATTCCAAAAAAAGAAGTAACATTGTTGAAAAATTATGTATGACCTTGAACAGTAAAATGTGCTTCCATAAAAGTCATCCTACATCGTATAGTGTTCGCACTATCAGATTTTTTTATACTTTTTTTTCTTTATAAACCACGCACAATTTTTATTGTAGCAAAACAAAATAATGCGACGGGAAATTCCAAGCCTATGTCTATGCAAATGATACATTTATATGATATCCACTCACCGAACGTCGTTTGCGGTCTAGATTCCAGAACAATCTCGATTCTTCACAACTCATATTTCATTATGCTGCGGTTTACTCTCCTTACGTCATGCCATAACTATACCAAAAAAAATTGAGTTAAAAACAACGTAATTCTGAATTAATTCTTCATGTAAACACGTAAGGTCAATGGGCTGTTTTGATCAAAATGTTTTCATACAGATTCGTTAGCCGCTTGACCTAATAAATAAATTGATACGGTTCGAATTACTTGTTGATTTCCCGGGATACAAAGAAAAAAGAGCCAGTCAAAGTTAACGACTTGTCGAGCGAAGATCAAAACCCTGCAATCATCTCGAGAAAGAATTACATCCTCTGCGCGTCTACGACTACATTTTTCTTCTCTCCCTCTAGCATATGTACAAAACAGCGTAATTAGCGTTACAGAAATAGACACTCTCTAATATTAATCACGTCTACGCCATATTCATACGCGTACAACATTTTTTTTATGTTTGTTGTTGTTTGTTGCCTTCAAATTGAAGCTGTATTTATAGCGGAGTCCACGTGGAGAGAAAAGATATTTCTGAAAATAGATAATTGATTGCGTAATGGGCGCGGGTGGTGGCGGAATCCACCTTCACCCAAGGCCACGTCATCACTGAGAGTGGAAAGAAAAAAAAAAGGCGAAGAGCGCGTTATAATCATCGATCCGCTGTGCGAACTAAGGGAATACGTAATGAAGAAGGCCGTCTCCGGAAAATGTTTACCAAACAACAAAAACAACAAAAACTTTTGTTATTTGTTTGCTCGTGTTTTTCCTCTCTCTCTTTCTCTCGTTTCGTCTCGACCCGGATTGGAAAGTGAACGAGACACGAGCCGGAAAAGTTTTGCACAAATAAAAGTGAGAAGTTTTATTTTTGCTGACTAGGGGGTGAAAAACAGAAATAATGGTTTTCCTCGCGGGCGGATTTCAAATTGAAATTTTTCTCAGCAGGGAAATGTCAATTACCGTAACCGTTTGTATACTCGCACAATGCACACGGTGGTAATCTAATCGCATCTATGAATTTCACGCTTTGTAAGTGTGTTTATTAATGCACGGACCTTGAACTGAACTTGCACAAAACAGAACAAAAAAAAACACGTTTCGCGTGTTTAGAATGGTGAGGTGAATGCAACAGACGAAAATGTGTAATTGGCTTGAACGAGCAGCAAGAATTCCGAGATCGTTGCTGCTTTTTTTGTGTTTATGTATGTTTTAATTGCAGGTGTGTGTATTGCATTGCCGTGCATGAGACGAGATGCTGATTACGTGAAATTACAAAATTCTTCGCTCGTTAGGCGTTTTCTAGAATTTCGTTCCAGTAACACTGATGTTCCATATACTCTATTATTTACAACTATCGTAGAAGAAAACATTCAATTATACTTTCCACTTATTATATTAAGATACAATTCACAGAAAGAGATGATTTAGCTTCGTTATAATCTATGAACATTCTTCAAGAGTTAAACTTATTTTGCGACTTTCTCACTCAATATTATGCTATGAGAAGATCAGCTGCATCATCTTCAAATATAGTAACTATTCTCTGGATTGACGTTGGTAGATCTGAAGTGTAGATAAGATAAATGATAGGTCCAAGTACCCGTCCTTGGGGTACAGATATAATCGCTAAGAACACATATTGGTACTTAATCTTAAAATGTACAACTATTATTTACAACAATCTTAGAAGAAAACATTCAATTATACTTTCCACTTATTATATTAAGATACAATTCACAGAAAGAGACGATGTAGCTTCGTTATGATCTATGAACATTCTTCAAGGGTTAAACTTGTTTTGCAACTTTCTCACTCAATATTATGCTATGACAAGATGAGCTGCGTCATCTTCAAATATAGAAATTATTCTCTGGATTGACGTTGGTAGATCTGAAGTGTAGATAAGATAAATTATAGGTCCAAGTATCCGTCCTTGGGGTACAGATATGATCGCTAAGAACACATCTTAAAATTTACAACTATTATTTACAACTATCTTAGAAGAAAACATTCAATTATACTTTCCACTTATTAAGATACAGTTCACAGAAAGAGATGATGTAGCTTCGTTATGATCTATGAACATTCTTCAAGGGTTAAACTTGTTTTGCAACTTTCTCACTCAATATTATGCTATGACAAGATGAGCTGCGTCATCTTCAAATATAGCAACTATTCTCTGGATTGACGTTGGTAGATCTGAAGTGTAGATAAGATAAATGATAGGTCCAAGTACCCGTCCTTGGGGTACAGATATAATCGCTAAGAACACATATTGGTACTTAATCTTAAAATTTACAACTATTATTTACAACTATCTTAGAAGAAAACATTCAATTATACTTTCCACTTATTATATTAAGATACAATTCACAGAAAGAGATGATGTAGCTTCGTTATGATCTATGAACATTCTTCAAGGGTTAAACTTGTTTTGCAACTTTCTCACTCAATATTATGCTATGACAAGATGAGCTGCGTCATCTTCAAATATAGTAACTATTCTTCTGGATTGACGTTGGTAGATCTGAAGTGTAGATAAGATAAATGATAGGTCCAAGTACCCGTCCTTGGGGTACAGATATGATCGCTAAGAACACATCTTAAAATTTACT